>NC_133129.1:187378134-187637163 GCF_048418815.1 Hemitrygon akajei
AGGGCCTGGGGTAAGAAGAGGGTGTTTTTGAACGATAAATTAATATATTTCGATCAAGATTACCCTCCGGCAGTCCTGCAGAAATGTAAACAATACTCTGAAGTAAAGTGAGTATTAAAGCAAGGAAGGATTAGATTCCAAACTCCGTACCCTGCTAAACTGCGAATGTTTTATGATGATGGGATGCAACTATATCAGATACTGAAAGAGGCGACTACAGGCATGAAGGCCAGAGGGTTGCCCGTCAGTGGGATCAAACCGAGGGAAAGCCTGGCTGAGCAGTTATCCCACTCTGCTTGGGAAATAATGAGAGAATCGAGAAAGCAGGGGACGGGAGGAGGGCGAGAGAAATATATCAGGAAGAGACTGTGAGTTTTCTGAAGACAGCCCTCACCCCCTCCGAAAGAGCCATAAGGTTTGGCTAACTTTAAAAATGTTGATAAGCTAAACGGAAGCAAAAATAGACGCTGCTATACCCATTTTGAGAAATACTTATTATAAAGTGGATTTTATATTACTCAATTATTCTTTTTTATTCATTCATTCATTCACTCCTTTTTCCCCACCTAAATGAGAATATATATATGGGAGGAATACACAGGGAAATCTTTTCTGTGTAACGGATATAGATTTGTTTACTTACTTTTATGGGTACTGCAATGGGGGCCCTCAACTCACAGGTAGGAGGGGTTATTCCCCACAGCTAGACATTCCCTCTAGCTCAACCCAGGGTCATCTACTAGAGACTTCAGCCTTGGAATCATGCCTTCATTGCCTTTTATTTTATTATTCACATTTCTCGGTTCTTATTTGTTCAGGGAGTAGACCGATTAAGTTTTATTCTGCTAATTTCAATGATATATTGACAGATAAATACACATGACTAAGGACAAAGTAAAATTAATTTCTTTTAATGTCAATGGGCTGTTAAATCCAATCAAACATAGCAGAATTCTATCTAAAATGAAAAAAGAACAAGCCCATGTAGTATATTTACAGGAAACTCATTTAAGTGATAATGAGCATGGAAAACTGAAGAGAATGGGCTTCACTAATTTGTTTTTCTCCTCATATAAATCAGGACATAGGAGAGGAGTTGCTATTCTTATCTCAAGTAAGCTAAATTTTGAAAAAGTATTTGAAATGGGAGACAAGGAGGGCAGATATATTCTGGTAAGGGGGAATATAGATGGAAATTCAGTTACTCTATTGAATATATATGCACTCCCAGGAAGTGATATTAGTTTCTTTCATAAAATTACTAATATTACGGTAATGGAAACAGAAGGTCTCCTGATATGTGGGGGAATCTTAACTTTACAATTACAACCAAAGTTAGACTCTTTCAATAGAAAAACCTATGAAACAAAATCCTTACATAAGAAAGTTAATACACTTTTTGAGGATATTGGTCTAATTGATATATGGAGGGTCCTTTTCCCCAACAGAAGGGATTACACTGATTATTCTACCTCCCATTCTGTATATACAAGAATAGACTATTTCATAACATTTGGAAAAGATAAAGACAAAATAAACACCTGTGGAATTGGGACAATAGATGTAAGTGACCATGCACCTATATATTTATCTGTTGATTTTGACCTACAACCAAAGAATACTATTTGGAAACTAAATTCAAGTCTACGCAATGATCCCTAGTTTAAGGAACAAATTAAAAAAGAAATTGGTCTTTACTTAGAATTCAATGATAACGGAGAGCTTTCACCTCCCATTCTATGGGATACTCTGAAGGCTGTTTGAAGAGGGAAAATTATAGCGATATCTTCATATAAGAAAAATATAAGGAATAAAACATTAGAGGAATTACAAAATAAAAACTAGAAAAAAACAGAAATTGAATTTGGCACAGGATACATTAGAGGAAATTTTTAAAAAAGAATGAAATTAATAGTTTGGCTACGCAAGAAATCAGGAAAAATTTAATGTTTCTGAAACAGACACATTATGAAAGTGGATCTAAGTCTATGAAAATACTGGCAAGGAAACTGAAAAAAAGATAGCAGAAAATACAATTCATAGAATTAGGGATCCAAGAACAAAAATGATTTTAAAAAATAAGCTAAGTGAAATTCAAGAAGCTTTTGAAGTGTTTTACAAAACTCTATATTCCAAAGTTCCAGGGGGATGCATAACCCAAATTGACACCTTTCTGAATTCTCTAGTTACCCATTTTAAGCAAAGAACAAAATAGAACGATGACTGCTGACATAACTGAAGTTGAACTAAAAGCTGTAATTAGTAGGCTTAATTTAAGCAAGTCACCAGGATCAGATGGGTATATGGCAGAGTGGTACAAAGAATTTAAAAATGAGTTAATTCCTGTCTTACTCCCCACACTGGTCTCTAAAAAAGGCACAAATGCCACCCAGCTGGAAGGAAGCGATAATCTCAGAAGGCAAGGATAAAATGGAATGTGGGTCATTTAGACCAATATCTGCTCTTAATGTAGATGATAGATTATTTACCTTCATCATGGCCAAATGATTAAAAGAGTTTCTACCCATACTGATACATAACGATCAGACAGGTTTTATACAACAATGCCAAACACAAGACAGTACAGGTGTCCCCCGCTTTACGAATGTTCGCTTTATGCTACTTCACTTTTACAAAAGACCTACATTAGTAACCTGTTTTCGCATTACAAAGAGGATTTTCGCTTTTACGAAAATTTTTCCCAAATAAATTAATGGTTCTTCACTTTACGCCATTTCGGCTTAAGAAAGGTTTCATAGTAACGCTCTACCTTTGTAAAATGGGGGACACCTGCATACGAAGGAGACTTCACATTGTGGATCATATACAAAAAAATAAATTTGAAGTAATAGTAATAGTGGACGCTGAAAAGGCAATTGATTCGGTTAATTGGAATTTTCTTTTCAGAGTTTTACATAGATTTGGTTTCCAAAATACAATTAATAAAACTATACAGGCACTATATGACAACCCTACTGCTACGATTAAAATCAATGAATATTTATCAAATAGTTTTACCCTAGAAAGGGGCACGAGACAAGGTTGTGCATGGTCACTGCTACTCTTCGCATTATATCTGGAACCATTAGCTCAATACATCAGACAAAATGAAGATATCAGGGGAATTACTATTAAAGGACAGAGAGTAAATTGGCCTGTTACGCGGATGACATTTTGATCTATCTAGGGCAACCAACATACTCTTTACCTAAATTGATGCAGTCCTTTGAACAATATGATCAATTATCAGGATACAAGATCAACATAAATAAAACCTAATTCATATAACTATAGCCCACCAAGAGAAATTGAAAGTAGATATCCCTGGGCATGGCAGAGTCTTTCAAATATTTGGGCATCATTATGCCAAAAGATCTGGCAAAATTATCAGAATGTAATTATCAGCCTATATATATATAAAAATTAAGGAAGATATAACAAGATGGAACCTAATTCCTTTTATTAGTCTCAGTTCAAGGATTAAATATATTAAAATGAATATACTGCCCAGACTATCATATCTCTTTCAGACCCTACCAATAGAGATTAATCAAAACCAATTCAATGAATGGAACAAAATGTTATCAAGATATATTTGGCAAGGTAAACGGCCTAGAGTTCATCTCAAAACTTTGCAATTAGCCAAGGAAAAGAGGGGATGGGGCCTACCTTCTCTTAGAGATTATTATTTTGCAGCACAGTTGAGAGCTGTGATATGTTGGTGCAACCCATCATATGACACTCAATGGAAAACATTGAGGAGGGGATACTTCCCATCCCCATACAGGCAATTTTGGCTGATAACAACCTACAAAGGTACATATAAATACTATTGATAACCCATGGGTGAAATGGACTCTTAAAATATGGAAAACTATTATAAAAGAATTTAAACTAGAGGGAGATATTGCAATTCTTAAATGGTGTGCATATGACTCGGATTTTACAGCGAATAAACTGGATGCTAGATTTAAGGACTGGACATCTAAAGGAATAACAGTTCTTTGCAATATAATGAAAGAAGGAACACTGTTCAGTTTTGAAATGCTTAAAGAGCGACACTTATTAGAAAAACAAGACTTTTATCAGCATTTACAGATGCGACAATATATTAATAGGACGGTTAAAAATGTAACCAAGGCAAGAACGTGTTTGATAGAGCTATTTAGAAAAGCATATAATTCAGATAACGGTAGTAGAATCATTTCAAGCGTGTATAAGGGTTTGTCAAATCTTAAAACACATTCGACTTCACACATTAAAACAAAATGGGAGAAGGAAGGAGGGATAATTATATCTCAGGAAGAATGGACAATAATATGGGGTATCAATGGAAGTGTACCAGTTCACAGAAATGGAGGGAGTTCAGATGGAAAAACTTGATAAGGTATTTTCTTACACCCTCTCAGAAATCCCGTTATGATAGTAACCTCCCTATTTGCTGGAGAAATTGTGGAAATCAAAATGCAAACCATTATCATATTTTCTGGGAATGCCCCGTTATCAAAGACTATTGGAGTGGGATACACAATGCCCTACAAAACATCTTTAAATGTGAAATACCCTTAGAAAGTAAGACCATGTATTTTGGGTATATACCTCAAGAATGGTTGAAATGAGATAAATATTTAATGAATATACTGCTGGTGGCTGGTAAAAAGACTGTTACTAGGAAATGGTTATCACAGGAGAGCCCAACCTTAAGTGCATGGATGGAAATTACAATGGACATTTACAAAATGGAGAAGATAACAGCATCTGTTAATCATAAGTTGGAACAATTTAATTCATAATGGGAAAAATGGTTTAACTACATAACACCTCATAGGCCCGATTTTATCCTCAAACATTAATGAATATGTTGTAAAAAAAAAATCACTCCCTACTTGTACATAGTTTTCTCCTTCTGTTGTTCTTTCTTTCCTCTCTTTTCTATGAGTGTATACCTTAGATAAATATTATGTGGAGATTTGTGGCATATATAACTATATGATATATATGTACAATATCTGAAATACATCTTATAGAAATATTTGTTTGATGATGAACTTCAATAAAAAATAAATAACAAAAAAAAAGAAAACCTACAGCACAATACAGGCCCTCGGCCCACAAAGCTGTGCCGAAAATGGCCTTCAGTTGGAAATTATTTAGGGCTACCCATAGCCCTCTATTTTTCTAAGCTCCATCTATTTATCCAGGAGTCTCTTAAAAGACCCTATCGTATCTGCTGCCACCACCATCACCAGCAGCCCATTCCACACACTCACCACTCTCTGCGTAAAAAATTTACCCCAGACATCTCCTCTGTACCTACTTCCAATGATTTCAAGTTCCCTGGCCCTCATCATCTTATTTTCACTATGGATGGCTAATCCCTATACATCTCCATCTCCCACCAGGAAGGCCTCAAAGCTCTCCGTTTCTTTCTGGACACTAGACCCAACCAGTTCCTCTCCACCACCACCACTCTTCTTTGCTTAGTGGAACGTCACACACTCTTAATAATTTCCAGCGATAGGGTTCCTCTTACCTTCACCTACCACCCACCAGCCTCCACACCCAGCACATAATTCTCCAGAACTTCTGTCATCTCCAACGGGATCCCACCACCAAAATCATCTTTCCCTATGAGACTCCCTTATCTATTTGTCCCTCCCCACTGATATCCCTTCTGGCACTTACCCTTTCAAGCGGAACATGTGCTATACCTGCGCCTACACCTCCTCCCTCACTACCATTCAGGGCCCCAAACAGTCCTTCCAGGTGAGGTGATACTTCACCTGTGTTGGGGGCCACATACTGTGTCCAGTGGCTTCCTGTATATTGGTGAGACCCAACGTAGACTGGGAGACCACTTCACTGACGCCTACACTCTGTCCGCCAGAAAAAGCTGGGTCTCCCAGTGGCCACCTATTTTAATTCCACTTCCCATTTCCATTCTGATATGTCCATCCATGACCTCTACTGTCACAATAAGGCTACACTCAGGTTGGAGGAACAACACCTTACACTCAATCTGGGTAGCTTCCAACCTGATGGCAGAACATCGATTTCTTGAACTTCCAGTAATTGCCCCACCTATCCTTTACCATTCCCCATCCCCTTTTCCCTCTGTCACCTTACTCCCTTACCTGCCCATCACCTCCCTCTGGTGTTCCTCCCCCCTTTTCTTTCTTCCATGGTCTTCTATCCTCTCCTATCAAACTCCCCTTCTCCAGCCTGTATCTCTTTCACCAATCAACTTCCCAGCTCTACTTCACCCCTCCCCCTCCCGGTTTCACACATCACCTGTGTTTCTCTCTCCCCTCCCCCACCTTTTAAATCTACTCCTCATCTTTTTCTCTCCAGTCCTGCCAAAGGGTTGTGGCCTGAAACGTTGACTCTGCTTTTTCCCATAGATACTGCCTGGCTTTCTGAGTTCCTCCAGCATTTTGTGTATAGCAGTTGTTCAGTGTGCCCCCAGTTGTTACATTTGCATGATTCAGGAAAGCTCTGGAAGCTTGAACAACTGCATATACATGCTATTTGAATAGGAGCTTCCTGATTGGCTGACTCTTAACTGGAAATTTGAATGGGATGTTTCTTTTCTACGCGTATAAAGAGTTGAGCACACAGCAGTGCCACCTTTTTTGCTCTTCTCTCTCTTCACTTACTAGACCTCTATTACTATCTTTATTAGATGTTCTTTGTTCTATCAACACTTAACAAAATGATCACAAAACAGCAAGGTTTGTTCCTCTTTCCTCACTTCCGAATGAACCTTATGTTAAAAAACATCAAAATCCAAGAACAGAAAATACAGCCATAATAAGTAGGTGATTTTCATTACACTAATTTCAACTGAGCCTACCATAATGCTCAGGGAGTACATGGGCCAGAGTTTGCTAAGCATACCCAGGAAAGATTTAGAGACATAAACGGCCCAACTAGAGAGGGCACTATAGTCATTTTCCTGTTCAAAACCAAAACTGGACAAATAAGCAAAGTGTCAGTGAAGGAGCACTTGGGACCAGGACCAATAATCCTGATTTTCATTGCAATCATGGAAAAAGATAGGACTTATCCACAAATTAACATACTAATTGTACTGTCAAGGGAAAGCAGCTTCCATCATTAGAGATCCCCTCCATGCGCTTTTCTTGCTGCTGCCTTCAAGTAGAAGGTACAAGAGCCTCAAGATTTGCACCACCAGGTTCAAGAGCAGTTACTACTCCACAACCATCAGGTTCTTGAATAAAAGGGGATAACTAGACTCACCTGACCCATCCATTGAGATGTTACCCCAACCAATGATCTCACTTTAAGGACCCTTTATCTTGTTATCTCATGTTATCGTTATTTATTGCTATTCATTTATATTTGCATTTGCACAGTTTGTTGTCTTCTCCACTCTGGTTGATTTGTCACTGATCCTGTTGTAGTTACTATTCTATAGATTTGCTGAGTATACTGGCTGGAAAATGAATCTCAGAGTTGTATAAGGTGACATATATGTACTTTGATGATAACATTTACTTTGAACTTTTGAACTTTAAAATTGGCAAAGGCTAATATTTATGGCATTAGACAGGAAGCTGCATAGATTGGTTAGGAGTGGCTGTTAGTTGGTAAAGGAACATCTGACAAGTGGGAGGCTGTTAAATGTGAGATAAGGAGAATTCATGGCCAGCATGTTCCTGTTCAAGTGAAAGACAAGGTTATCAGGAACCTGAAAGTTAGCACGTGTAAGGTAAAGGCGCCTATGATCAAATGAGTCCCTTGAGGAGTATAATGATTGAGAAGGCAATCAGGACAGCAAGGAGGCATGAGAAATCCCCAGCAGATGAAGCAGAGATTCTGAAAATTCATAAAGAGCAAAAGGCTTATAGGGTAGAGAGGGTGGCCCCTTAAGGGTCAGTGTGGAAACTATTTGTGGAGCCACAGCAGGTGAGCAGGTTTCTCATTAGTATTTATAGTGGAGAAGCACATGGAAATGAGTGAGTTCAGGGCAGAGAACAGTGATATCCTGAAATATATCAATATTATGGAGAAAGAGGTGTGGGAGCTCATGAAGTGCGTAGAGTCCATATAACAGAGGAGCAGAATTAGGCCAGTGGCCCATCAATTCTGCTCTGCCATTCCATCATGGCTGATTTATTAACCCTCTCAACCCCATTCTTCCATAACCTTTGATGCCCTGTCTAATCAAGAACTCCGCTTTAAATGTACTCAATGTCTTGGCCTCCACACCTGTTCTGAGCCTCTGCCACCTGGTCCCAGACACCTCCACTATTAGAAACATCCTCTCCACATCACTTTATCTAGGCCTTCCAATATTCAATAGGTTTCAATGAGGTTCACCCTCAATCTTCTGAACTCCAGAAAAGGCCCCTTTATTCCTATTCTTTTGCCTCCTGCCAATCAGCAAATCTTCTATCCATGCTACCATCTTTCCTATAATACCATGGGGTGTTTTGTGTTAAGCAGTCTCTTGTGAGACTTGTGAAAATTCAAGAAATCAACATCCACTGACTCTCCTTTGTTTGTCCTGCCTGTTATTTCTTCAAAGAATTCCAAAAGATTTATCAAACAAGATTTTCCCTTAAAGAAACCATGCTGACTTTAGCCTATTTTAATATGTGCCTCCATGTACCCCAAAATCTCATCCTTAATAATGGATTCCAACATATTCCCAACCACTGAACTCAGGTTAACTGGCCTATACTTTCCTTTCTTCTGCCTCCCTCCATTTTTAAAGAGCTGAGCAATATTTGCAATTTTCATTCCTCTGGTGGAAGTTTCCAGAGGTGTACAAATACTGGGGCTTGACCAGGTGTATCCCAAGACAACAAAAGAAGCAAGGTTGGATATTCCTGAAGCCCCAGCAGGAAGTTTTATATCTTTGAAAATCATGATTGAGGTACCCATGGTTAATGTGCTTTTATTTAAGAAAGGTCCAGAGGAGATTCACAGACTGATCCCAGAAATGAAAGGATTAACATATGAGAGTTTGATGGCTCTGGGCCTGTACTTGCTAGAGTTTATAAGAATGAGGGGGAGATCTCATTGAAACCTGTCGAATACTGAAAGGCCTAGATAGAATGGATATGGAAAAGATGTTTCCTATAGTGAGGGAATCTAGGACCAGAGGGCATAGCCTCAGAATAGAGGGGTGTCCACTTAGAACAGAGATGAGGAGGGACTAGCCAGAGGGTGGTGAATCTGTGGAATCCATTGCCACGGTCTGCTGTGGATGTCAAGTCAGTGAATATACTTAAAGCAGAGGTTGATAAGTTCTTGATTAGTCAGGGCATCAAAGGTTATGGAGAATGGGATTGAGAGAGATAATAAATCAGCCATAATGGAATGGAGTAGACTTGATAGGCCAAATGGTCTAATTTTGCTCCTATGTCTTATGAAATGTCTAAAAGGACAAAACAAGAAACTGCAGCACAATGTGGCGTCATCAGTGGTGGAAGGGTACCAGAAGGGATTTATTTCCATGTGGAAGGGCAGAATACATGGGATCTAGGTATGACAGCAAATTAAATATACTGTTGTCTTGGTGGAAGGAGTCAGGGATTGGTAGGGGAGGGTTGTTTTCAGGTTGGATGCCAGTGCACAGTGGTGTGATGCAAGGATTGGTAAAAACAATCCTTTAATTTATGTCGTTTCCATAGATGGTTTGGAATAGAAAGTAGATGGCATGATTAGCAAGTTTATAGATGATACAATAATTGTATAGAGGACAGTGAAGAAAGTTGTCTTGAGGCTGTCTGCTGGTCAGGGTCAACCATGGATGTTGCCTCTTAGCTGTCTACATGATACACAAGCCAAGGGCAGTACGATATGGACAGCAAGTTGTTGCCCATATAGCAGGCTTACCCTCTCTAAGGAGCTGATGAATCCAAAGGAATGGTAGTGACCGATACAGTTGGACACCAGCAGCAGGAGTTGCCAGTCAGCATTGAACTCAACATAGGTCTGCCTTAGGGTCTCCAGCTCCGGATTTTTCCTTGGCGATTACTCCCAAAGCCTCCCGTAACCGCAAGGCAGTGAAGGTTTGAGATCAGAGTTTTCCTTCTCTTCTATGAGCTGCCAACCACAGCTGATGAGCCCCATCTACCCGAAGCAAATAGTTTCAAGGCACCAGTAATTTGCCCCTTCCACTAATTTGGAACGGTTCCACTAGGCTTAGCAGCTAAGCCACTCATAAAGGCTGGACTTGGTTGTCAGAGGCTATTTGGAATGCACACCATTGGGAGCATTTAATAGGCAGAGGGACATCATCCCCACTATCACACCCTACCAGCTATGACACCCTTAAGGGACAGAGAACTACCGAAGAATATAGTGGGTACTTTGAGGATTTAGATCAATGTGAAACATCACACTTTCTTTCACCTTGGACAACACACATCATCAGGAGCCCCAGACAGTATCCCAGTATCCCAAACAACAAAGGAGATGCTGGACCGGAAACATCCAAACCCATTGAGTTCACCTACACCATCCCAGAGTGGCAAGCTACACCCATTATCTCATGATTTATCTATCACAGAAAACAATCTCAACTCATCTGCAAAAGCCTTGGATGAGAAGCAGGAAGAAGAAGCGCAACTTACCAGAACCCAACTTGTTTTTAAACAAAATGCCACTTGTATTTCGGCATCGGACTGGTAGTTCATTCTCATACACAGAAGGATCCCAGTTGTATTTAGTCCCATCTTTGTCAGGGCCTGATGTCAGAGGAGTGGATGGAGTCTGTGGACCTAGTGTCAAACCAAGAGAAGGAATGTTAATGTCACAAGTACACTCTTTCCTCAAGTTTACACAAGGTGCAACTTGGTAGGTCAGCTATCATGGATCGAGGATTATTTGGGGAGGTTCACCAGGATGCTGCCTGGATTAGAGGGCATGTGCTATAAAGAGAGGTTGAATAAACTTCGCTTGTTTTCCTTGGAGCGGCAGAGAGAGATCTGATAAAGTTTTATAAGATTACGAGAGGCATAGATAGAGTAGACAGACTGTCTTTTTCCCAGGGTTGAAATGTCTAATACCAGAGGGCATCCATTTAATGAGAGAGGGGAAATTTCAGAGAAGATGTGAGGGGCAAGTTTTTCTTTACAGAGAGTGGTGGGTGCCTGGATGTGCTCAACACACACACAATGCTGGAGGAACTCAGCAGGTCAGGCAGCATCTATGGAAAAGAGTATAGTCAACATTTCAGGCCGAGACACTTCGGCAGGACAGGAAAAAAAAGATGAGGTGTCTGAGTTAGGTGGGGGGAGGGGAGGAAGAAACACAAGGTGATGGGTGAAACTGGAAGGTGGGGGGTGAAGTAGAGAGCTGTGAGGTTTATTGGTGGAAGAGATACAGGTCAGAAGGGAGAATCTGGTTGGAGAGGACAGAAGGCCATGGAAGAAAGAAAAGAAGGAGGAGCACCAGAGGGAGGCGATAGGCAGGTGAGGAGATAAGGTGACAGGAAAGTGGGAATGGGAAATGGTGAAGGTGGGTGGGCATTACCGGAAGTTCAAGAAATCAATGTTCACACCATCAGGTTGGAGACTACCCAGATGGAATACAAGGTGTTGCTCCTCCATCCTGAGAGTGGCCTCATTGTGACAGTAGAGTAAAGCATGGACTGACGTGTCAGAATGGGAATGGGAATGCGCTGCCTAGGGTGACAGTAGGAGCAGATACATGAGGGGCTTTATAGAGAAGTATAAATAGGCGCGTGAAGGTAAGGAAAATGGTAGGTTATTAAAATTGTGTAGGCAGAGAGGATTAGTTTTTAGTTGGCCATTTGATTACTAATTTATTTGATTTGGTACAACATTGTGAGCCGAAGAGCCTAATCCTGTGCTGTACTTTTCTATGTTCTGTGTTCAGAAAGTTTCAGCACAGGTACCATGTCTGTGTCAATCATGATGCCATTTTAAACATGACCTATCAGCACGCGGTCCATGTTGTTCTATTCCCCATCTGTTCATGTGTCAATTTAAATGCCTTTTAAATACAACTATCTTATCTGCTTCCACTATCTCGCCTGGCAACTGGTGCCTGTTAAGGCACTCATCACTCTCAGTGTAAAAAACTTGCCTCATAAATGTCTATTAAGCTTTCAGCCTATACCGCTTAGTATTTGACAGTTCCATCTTTTTGTGTCATCTGCAAGCTGACCCACATCTTATACACTCAGTGGCCACTTTATTAGGTACACCTACACGCCTGCTCATTAATGCAAATATCTCATTAGCCAATTAAGTAGCAGCTACTTAATGCACAAAAGCATACAGACATGATTAAAAAGTTCAGTTGTTGTTCACCAAACATCAGAATAGGGAGGAAATGTGATCTAAGTGACTGATTGTGGAATGATTGTTGGTACCAGATGGGGTGGTTTGAGTATCTCAGAAAATGATGATCCCTTGGGATTTTCACACATGATAGTCTCTAGAGTATACAAAGAATGGTGCAAAAAGCAAAAAAAAACATCCAGTGAGTGGAAGTTTAGTGGGCAAAAACGCCTTATTAATGAGAGGGATCGGAGGAGACTGGCCAGACAAGTTCAAGCTGACAGGAGGGCAACAGTAACTCAAATAGCCACTCATTTATAACAGTGGTGTGCAGAAGAGCATCTCTGAATGCACAACACATTGAACCTTAAAGCAGAAGACCATGAATATATACTCTGTGGCCAATTTATTAGGTATAGGAGGGATTTAACAAAGTGGTCAGTGAGCATATATAAAGTTCTAACATCAATCCTTGCAGAACACCACTGCTCCCAGACTTCCTGTCAGAATAACATCCCTCCACGAGTACCCCCTGTCTTCTAAGGCCAAACTGATTTTGAATCCAATCTAACAGGTTAGTTTGGATCCTATGTGCCTTAATCTTTTAGATTAGTCAATGAGGGATCATGTCAAATGCTTGACTAAAATCCACTGCCATATTCTCAGCAATCAACACTGTGATGCTTTCCCTGATCAGTAGTGCAACACCCCCCCCCCCCCTTTTACATTACCCTCTTTTGGGGTCAATCATATCTGAATCCTGGAATGATGAGCTGCTCACCCTGCCCTTCTCTCAATCTCTGTAATGGCTACTACATCATAGCTTCATGTATTAACACAGGCATATTTTTCACATAGAGGCTGGTGGATATGTGAAATGAACTGCTGGAGGAAGTGGTAAGGATGGATGTAAAAGGCACTGAGACAGGCATGCAGGGAGTAGAGACTTAGGGAGGGATATGAACCAAATACAGACAAATACATCATGCTCTATAAGGAACTTGGCTGGCATGGATGAGTTGGGCCAAAGGGACTGTGCACATTAGTCGTGTATAGTCGTGTGACTCTCTAACTGTTGAACATGACAGCCCAGTCCAGTCACAGAGACCTGTCCCAGCAGCAATGTCCTCTCTGTCTTATGCAATAAGTTCAAGAGCCGGGAGGTAATCTTACAGCTACGTAAGAACTTAATTAGACCCCGCTTGGAGTACTGTGTTGAGTTCTGGTCATGTCACTACAGGAAGGATGTGGATACAATAGAGAGAATGCAGAGGAGATTTACAAGGATGATGCCTGGATTGGAGAGTGTGTCTTATGAGAATAGGTTGAGTAAACTCATCCTTTTCTCCTTGGAGCAATGGAGGATGAGAGGTGAAGATTGATTGTGTGGATAGCCAGAGGTTTTTTCCCAGGGCTGAAATAGGACATACATCGTAAATGATAGGGCATTGAAGAATGCAGTAGAACAGAGTGATCTAGGAATAATGGTGCATAGTTCCCTGAAGGTGGAATCTCATGTGGAGAGGGTGATGAAGAAAGCTTTTGGTATGCTGGCCTTTATAAATCAGAGCATTGAGTATAGGAGTTGGGATGTAATGTTAAAATTGTACAAGGCATTGGTAAGGCCGAATTTGGAGTATTGTGTACAGTTCTGGTCACCGAATTATAGGAAAGATATCAACAAAATAGAGAGATTACAGAGAAGATTTACTAGAATGTTACCTGGGTTTCAGCACCTAAGTTACAGGGAAAGGCTGAACAAGTTAGGTCTTTAATCTTTGGAGCATAGAAGGTTGAGGGGGGACTTGATAGAGGTATTTAAAATAATGGGGATAGATCGAGTTGACGTGGATAGGCTTTTTCCATTGAGAGTAGGGGAGATTCAAACAAGAGGACATGATTTGAGAGTTAGGCAGCAAAAGTTTAAGGGTAACACGAGGGGGAATTTCTTTACTCAGAGAGTGGTAGCTGTGTGGAATGAGCTCCCAGTAGAAGTGGTACAGGCAGGTTCGGTAATGGACAGGAAAGGAATGGAGGGTTATGGGCTGAGTGCGGGCCAGTGGGACTAGGTGAGTGTAAGAGTCGGCGTGGACTAGAAGGGCCGAGATGGCCTGTTTCTGTGCTGTAATTGTTATATGGTTATATGGTTAAATGGCTAACACGAGGGGGCATAGTTTTAAGGTGCTTAGAAGTAGGTACAAGGGGGATGTCAGAGGTAAGTTTTTCACACAGAGAGTGGTGGGTGTGTGGAATGCACTGCCAGCAAAGGTGGTAGAGACGATTTCAATAGGGTCTTTTAAGAGACTCTTAGATAGGTACATGGAACTTAGAAAAATAGAGGGCTATGTGGTGGGGACATTCTAGGCATTTTCTAGAGTAGGTTACATGGTTGGCACAACATTGTGGGCAGAAGGGCTTGTAATGTGCTGTAGATTTCTAACCTTCTATATAATACCTTTGAGCTCTCAGCACCAAAGAGAAATTACCTGTCCTTATTGGTTTTCCACATCTCACCAGCAACACATTGCACCACAAAAGCCACTATCTGAAGCCCGAGTTTCCTGAAAACAGATTGAATTCTGAACCTTCATGCGAAAACAGGCAGCACTTTCACCCAGCTCCACGGGGGTGGGGGGGGGGGGGGGAGAGAGGAGAGAGAGAGAGGAGGAAGGGAGGGGGAGAGGGAGAGGGAGAGGGAGAGAGAACGAACAAACGACAGTATGGTCATTCACTCACCATCCCCTTCCCAATCTCAGTCAATCAACCCCCTGACTTCACAATACAGAGAGCACAATATGGTCACTCACTCACCAACAAACCTCACCCCTGATCTCACAATACAGAAAGCAGAGTACAGTTCACTCAACCCCTCACCTACTGAATCTCACCACTGAGAGCTGACTCAAACCCCTCCCCACTGTCCCACACCACCACCCCAATCACAGAGCTCTCTTGTCACAGGATCCACAAGGAGCCTGTAACACAGGTTTAGTATGGGTCAGTACCTTGGGTTATAGGTGTACTAGATGACTTCAATCCCGTTGTTTCGACAATACTGCCGTCGGTGTGAACCACTATCAGAGTGGCTTTGTCTGTGGGCAGTCCTTCACCGATCTGAAGTGTGGTTCTTCCTGACTACAAAAGACCAAGAGATCCTCAATACTGTCTGCATCAAACAGTCAGCAACAAAAATACCTGGATTACACAGTTCAACCACACATAATCACAGATGGAAACAAAGAAAATGCTGGGATACGCAACAAACTAATCTCTGTGTGGACAGTAACTGTCAATTGCACAGTAGAGCTATCCATGTGTGGACAGTGATATATGGATCACTTTCTTAACCAGAGTCAAAATGTGCATCACTCTCTGTACCGGGGTTAACATGTGGATCACCCCCTTTACCGGGTTAATGTGGATCACTCTCTTTACCGGGGTTAACATGTGGATCACTCCCTTTACCGGGATTAATGTGGATCACTCTCTTTACTGGGGTTAATGTGGATCACTCTCTTTACCGGGGTTAACATGTGGAGCACCCCCTTTACCGGGTTAATATGGATCACTCTCTTTACCGGGATTAACATGTGGATCACCCCCTAGTTAATGTGGATCACTCTCTTTACCGGGTTAATGTGGATCACTCCCTTTATCGGGCTAATGTGGATCACTCTCCTTACCGGGTTAATGTGGATCACTCTCTTTACCGGGGTTAATGTGGATCACCCCCTTTACCGGGTTAATGTGGATCACTCTCTTTACCGGGGTTAACATGTGGATCACTCCCTTTACCGGGTTTAACATGTGGATCGCTCTCTTTACCGGGGTTAACATGTGGATCACTCTCTTTACCGGGTTTAACATGTGCATCACTCTCTTTACCGGGAGTATTCCCAGCCCAGACCTGACAGAGCATTACCTTACAAAGATGAGGAGGAGTTTCCCAGCCAGAGAGTATTGAATCTGTGGAATTCATTCCCACAGACAGCAGTGGTGGCCATACCATTGGGTATATTTAAAGTGGAGGTTGATGGGTTCTTGATTAGCCAGTGTGTCAAAGATTACAGGGAAAAGGCCAGAGAATAAATCAGCCACCCTGCTTGGCTGAATGACCTAATTCTGCTCCTAAGTTTGGATGGTTTTATGTTGAAAATTCTTTACTCAGCTTATTACATCTTACATACAGTTTTGAAATACCACCCTGTCACCTGGTTTACAGAGTACAAACCATTTTCAGACTGTAGACCTACCTTACTCCTTAGCTCTAAAATATTTCTAATATTGTAAATATATCCTCTTTGTAGTTCTAAGGTCTTTGCTCCATGACACTATACCCTAATGCATTTAATACAAGTGAAACTGGTACATTTAACAATTCTCCTCACTGGGGTACATTAAAGAGAAGGATCAGATAGGCTGCGCTTGTTTTCTCTGGGGCAAAGTGAGCTGAAGGGTGGATAGATTGATGAGAAGTACAGATGGAGGAGGTGGTCAGAAGAGTTTCCCCATTGTAAAGGTATCAAAAACAAGCCGCCAGACATTCTGTACAGAAGGCAGTCGGCTTTAAACGTGCACACTGATACCATCTAATGGAGATTTAGTGAAAGACAGCACTATTAACTAAATTGAATTTTACACACTTTCAGTCGGCTAACGTCATTTAAAGGTCAAGATTGTTTCATGTAATTTCCTGTACACAGGTGTAAAGGAGAATTAAATAATTTCAGATCCAATACAGCACAAAATAACAATAAAGAACACAATCATAATAAAATACAATAAATATAAATACATAAGTTCCCTTATATACATAAATTGATTGTATATCCATAAAGTGACTTTAGGCACAGGAGTGTCTGAACATACGTGACTGACAGGAAATGATAAAGTAGTGGTTGAGGGTTAGTGGATGGAGGTATTGATTAGCCTTATTGCTTGGGAAAAGTAACTGTTTTTGTCTGGTGGTCTTGAAGTGAATGCTATGTAGCTTCCCCCTGATGGGAGTGGGACAAACAGTCCATGAGCAGGATGGGTGGGGATCCTTCATTATATTACTGGCACTTTTCTGTATATGCCCTTACTTGTGAATAGGCTGGTGCCAGTGATGCTTGTGCAGTTCTGATTACCCCTTGTAGAGCCTTGCTGTCCACCACAGTGTAGATACTGTAATATGCAGTGTTGCAGATTGTAGGGATGTTTACTACTGCACATCTGCAGAATTATGTAAATATAGATGGAGATGAGAAGGAATTTATTTAGCCAGAGAGCAATGCATCTGTGGAATTCGCCACCACAGGTGCCTGTGGTGGGCAAGACATTGAGTATTTTGGGTATTTTTAAGCTAGCGGTTGATAAATTCTTAATTAGTCAGGACACGAAGGAATATGGGGAGAAGGCAGGAGGTCGGGGCTGAGAAGGAAAATAAATCAGCCATGGTGAAATAGTGGAGCAGATTCAATGGGCCAAATGGCCTAACTCTGCTCCTGCAGCTTATGGTCTTATAAATGTGCACAGTCCAGCTCTCTACAGCCTCTTCAGAAAGTAAAAGTGTCGGTCAGCTTTCCTGATTGTGTGGGATGTGTTGTGGGACCACGTGAGGTTACGTGAGATGTATACTCCAAGGAGTTTGAAACAGCTTGTAGTTTCTGCTGTAGAGTTGCCCAAGATGGTGCCGAATATGGCAGCTATACTGCAAGCTCTGGTACCAACTTTACAGTGTACTGCTAATTTCTGCAATTTCCTTTGAATTTTTTGTTCAAGAAGCTGATAGTCATATCAGATATGATCGACTGACTCTTCTGAACATTGGGAAGATGGCATCAACCCACAACGTGCCGCCTTTTCTACAATGGGAACCCCTGCTTACACGATCCATGGGAGGCCCATTCACTGCACCGTCGATACCTCAGAAGTGGCAGAGGTGAGGGAGAAGGGCCAGTGTCCTGGTGAGTCTGAGACAGTGTGATAATCAGTCACCATTCCCTAGCCTACTCCTGGCTAACGTTCAGTCCCTCAACAACAAGCTGTGCGAACTGACAGCCAGAATCTTATACCAGCGGGAAACAAAGGAATGTAACGTTTTGTGCTTCGTGGAAACCTGGTTGACAGAGGAGATACTGGACCATGCTATCGAGCCCTCTGGGTTCTCCCTGTTTTGGGTGGACAGGTCTAAAAACCTCCCTGCAAGAGTAAAGGAGGTGAGGTATGCTTCATGGTCAATATGCTTGGTGCGACCCCGGAAGATGCATGCCATCAAATACTTTTGTTCCCCAGATCTGGAGTACTTTGTGCCGCATATCATCAGAAACCTTGGCAAACTTCTATACTGAATCTCTACAGACTCCTGAGGAAGTTGAGGGACTGTTGTACTTTCTTTGCAATTATATTTTTATGATGGATCCAGGACATGTCCTCTGAGATAGTGACACCCAGGATTTTAAAGCCAAAGGATTTTCCACCACACATCATTCTACTCTGGTGTTTCCACAACCAATGGTCTCACTTCAAGGACTCTTTATCTTGCTATTTCATGTTCGTTACTTATTGTTATTTATTTATATTTGCATTTGTACAGTTTGTTGTTCTTTGATCCTGTTTACAGTTACTGTTCTATAGATTTGCTAAGTATGCCCGCAGAAAAAGAATCTCAGGGTTTTATGTACTGTATGTACTCTGGTTATAAATTTTACTTTGAATTCTTGAGTCCCAAATAGGGGTCTTGGGCTGAAATGTCAACTACTCATTCATTTCCATAGATGGTGTCTGACTTGCTGAGTTCCTCCACCATTTTATGTGTTAATCCTACTCATTCTTGCTTAGGTCATACCTTAACCTAGCAATCAATCTTGTGTAACTACGTTTCACTGTCTCCAAGGCAATAAATCCTTCCTTCGGGACAAGAACAAATATAAACATGGTACTCCAGGTGTGGTCTTGCCAGTGTGGTGAAGGTCGCCACATCACAACCCTTCCTAATAAATTACTAATCATGCAGATATAAAACATAAAAATACCTCTGCACACCAACACTACACATTGTTCATCATTTTAAAAGCACAGGATTACTTCTTAGAGTTACAGAGACACAGAGCAATACAACTCAGATACAGGCCCTTTGGCCCAACTGGTCCATGCCAAGCACAGTGCCCACCCAATTTCCTGCATTTGGCCTATATCCATCTAAGCACCACCCCCCATCCCTGTACCCGTCCAAGAGCTTCTTAAATGCTACTGTTCTACCTACCTCAACCACTTCCTCTGCAATATTTCCACCAATTTTTTTACAACTTCACGGACCATCCATTGCTCTGAGCAAGAAATTATCATGCGGCCTGAAAACTGCACAGTACTTTAAATGTTTTTTTGGTAATATGCATAGCAAACACAAGTAAATGATGTCAGGTAGTCAAAATAACTCACAGGCAAAACAGCAAAAGTAAAATGTTTTGACTCAATGGCATTGGTATTCAGTAGGCTGGCGGTTTATTAAGAATGAGCTACTGACTGCCATTCTGTTTGTTGTTACAATTTGTAACAGTGTTGTAACGAAACACTATCAATATAAAATCAATTAAGTTCTAAAATGTTTCAAAGTAAAGGTTGTGTTATGTTTGTTATTTAGAAAACTTATGGATTATATGCATCAACACATAATTAATTGCAGGGTATTTCACATAGATTTCAAAATTATATTTCAAGATGGCGGCGCGAAGCAGTTTGCAGCGGCCTCTCCGGAGTTGATATCTGTTATTTTGTCAAGCAGGGTGCCGTGCACAATCCTAATCTGATGAAAAACGGACGTGGGAGCACGGAGGAACATCTGGAAATCTCCAGGAAGGCCTTCTTTGTTGCTGCTGCTGCTGTGAGGTCCGGGTCTGTGCTGAGAAGAACAGGTCCCCAGTCCTCGGGGTCGTGGTGCCGGTGGCTGGTGGTGGGGGCGTCGTAGTGCACTCGGCAGAGGATGGTGCTCAGAGAGGCTCTGCCAGAGGGGATGGTCGGAGGCTTGGAGGTTCGACGGACTCGGAGTCCACTGCGGTCAGGTCACTTTCAGTGTGTGCTGCATCTGCGAGGCTGAGTCCGGCGGCGCCATGGAAGTCCATAGCGGGGGTATTCCCTTCTACCACCTGCGTGGGATGACGAGTCTATTGGGACCCTGAGGACTTGTGGAAACTGTGTGGTGGTTTCTTTCGAACTTATAATCTTTTAACATCTTTGGACTATTTTTAATGCGCCCATAGTCTGTTTTTTTTTTAAATCAATTATGGTATTGTTTGCACTGTTGTAACTATATGTTGTAATTATGTGGTTTTGTGTAGGTCTTGTAGCTTTAGTTTTTGGTTTGTTGGGTGGTAGAGTTGGTCTCCTGACTTGGTGTGTCTGGGTAGTCTTGTTTTGTCTGGTGGATTTGGAGCTCCTTTCCAGGGAACGCACTAAGATGGTAGCACGATATTAATATGCAGCAGCCTCTCCGGACTCTGGATTTGGGGATTGCCAAACGTTATGTAGATTTTCTGGTGTAGTCTGTTTTGTCGTGTGCTCTTGTGATATCATTCTGGAGGAACGTTGTTTCATTTTTTAACTGCATTGCAGTTGTGGTTTCTAAGTGACAATAAACCAAAATTCAATTCAATTATAAAAGAAAACAGCAGCTGTGCTCAACAAAGGTTATAACATGGGAGTATTTCAGGTACTGTGCAGATGTGCACCCACACAGCTTAGAAGGAACAATATTCCTCTGGCAGCTTGTTCCTTATACTCCCAGGTTCCTTTTAAATCTTTCCTCTTCACCCTAAACTTATGGCCACTGGTCATGGCCTCCCCTCCCATGGAGAAATTGCTGGCACCATGCGCCATATCTATGTCCACTACTCTTGGACTCCCCTACCCTAGAGAAAGGGCTGGCACCATCCACTATACCTATGTCCACTAGTCTTATCCTGGCGAAAAGCCATCCACCATATCTGTGCATCTCACAATTGTAAACACTTCTACAAAGTCGTAAACACAGGCGATTCTGTAGATGCTAGAAATCCAGAAAAGAAAACACAAAATGCTAGAGGAACTCAGCAGGTGATGCAGCATCAATGGCGATTAATAAAAAGTCAACATTTTGCACCCAGATTCTTCATTAGGAAGTCGCCCCTCATTCTCCTGTGTTCCAGCCTGGCCAACATTTCCCTATAACTCAGACCCTTGAATCTTAGCAACATCTCCATAAATCTTTTCTTGCTATCAAGTGATTTTCCTCAACATTCTCCCACATTACAAAGCAGCTCCCATCTTCCTGATGATTCACTTATCCTCCTTGTTGTTATGTTATGTTGTTCATCCTTCAGCGTCGAAGATGACCACGACTTCTGTCAGGTGGAGGGTTTGTGACTGTGGGTCCGGAGGTGACTGGTGAGGCCAATCCGGGCTCGCCACAAGCTCGCCCACATGTGGGACACATGAGGGTAGGTGCTGCAGTGGAAGTGGAGGTAGTTCGAGCCTTGCGCGTGGCGCGTTTCCTCTGAGCCTCTGCGGTGCGTCTGATTTCTGCTGCATACGCTCCTTTAGTGGTCCTGCTCCACCAGGTTGGGTGGTCCAGAGCAAGCGATTCCCAGCTACTGAGATTGATGTTGAGGTCTTTGAGGCAGTCTTTGAAACGTTTCTTCTGCCCTCCAACTGAGCGCTTGCCCTGGCTCAGCTCTCCATACAGCAGCTGTTTTGGTAGTCGACTGTCAGACATCCTGACAACATGGCCAGCCCATCTGGCTTGGGCTTTCTGTAGGAGAGTGTAGACGTTATGGGTGCTAGTCCGCTCCAGGACTTCCATGTCTGGGACTTTGTCCTGCCATCGTACGTGGAGAAGTCTGCGGAGGCAGCTCAAGTGGAAGTGGTTGAGCTGTTTAGCGTGTCTGCTGTAGACAGTCCAGGTCTCGCTGGCATAGAGGAGGGTGGTGAGAACCACTGCTCGGTAGATCTTCAGCTTGGTGGTAAGGTTGAGTCCTCTCCGCTCCCATACATTCTCACAGAGTCTCCCAAAGGCGGCACTGGCTTTGGCAATTCTGTTGCTGATCTCTGCATCTATGTTCACTGCTCGTGATAGAGTAATGCCCAGATAAGTAAAGCTGTCGCCTGCCAGTAGCTTCTGCCCCTTTACTGTGATGTGTGGTTCCTGGTAGGGCTTTCCGGGTGTGGGCTGGTACATAACTTCGGTCTTTTTGGTGCTGATTGTAAGTCCAAAGTTGTCACAGGCTCGTGAGAAGCAGTCCATTTCTCGCTGCATCTTCTGTTCTGTGCTGGCATTGAGGGCACAATCATCAGCGAATAAGAGGTCTCTAACGACGGTCTCCTTTACCTTTGTAATGCCGGAGGTTGAATAGCCCACCGCCAGTCCTGTATCTGATGTGTATACCATCCTGACAATCGCGGAAGGCATCAGTCGGCATAACAGAGAAGACCATGCTAAAGAGTGTAGGGGCGAGAACGCACCCTTGCTTCACACCGTTTGTCACTGGGAAGGCTTCTGACTCGTCACCATCATCCAAAACTTTCACCATCATGCCATCGTGGAACTGCCGAACAATCGTGATGAACCTGCTAGGGCAGCCAAACTTCTCCATTATCTTCCATAAGCCATCTCTGCTGACCGTATCAAATGCCTTGGTCAGATTGACGAAGGTCATAAAGAGGTCGCTGTGCTGCTCTTGACATCTTTCCTGGATTTGACGTGTAGCAAATATCATGTCGACAGTTTCACACTCTGCACGGAAGCCACACTGGCTTTCTGGGAGGAGACCTTGCTCAAGGTGTTGGAGAAGGCGATTAAGCAGGACGTGAGCCAAGATCTTCCCAGCTATGGACAGGAGGGAGATGCCTGGGTGATTGCCACAAGACTGGCGGTTGCCTTTCCTCTTGTAGATGTGGACTATGCTGGCATCCTTCAACTGTTGCGGGACCTTTCCTTCGTTCCACATAGACTGGAAGAGCTCAGTCAGCTTCTGCATCATGAATGGGTCTCCTGCCTCCAGAAGAGGAATTATCCCCCTCTGGCACATCACTTGCTCAGCTTGATTGCTCACAAACTCTACTGCATCACCACACATGAATGTTCAGTCCTCAGTAAACATGAACTTGTGCAGGCCAAGTACTGTTGCTTGTGGCACCCCATCAACAAAAAGCTGACAACATGAAAATCACCCATTTACCCTGCTCTTGTTCTCTACCCTTTAACTAATCCATTATCTGCACACTCACTCCCACAATCCAGAAGAGATTCACCAGGATGCCGAGGGCATGAACTACAATGAGAGGATGGGCAAACTTGGCTTGTTTTCTCTGGAGTGGCAGAGAATGGGGGGACATCTGATAGAGGTTTATAAGACATATAAGCAGAATTAGGCCATTGACCCCATCCGCTCTGCCATTCCATTATGGCTGATTTATTTTCCCCTTCAACCCCATTCTCCTGCCTCTTCTCCACAACCTCTGATTAATCAAGAACCTATCAACCTCCACAATCTACCCAATCACTTGAACTCCACAGTAGGATTTATCACCCTCTGGCTAAAGAAATTCCTCCTGATCTCAGTTCTAGATGGACATCCCTCTAGTCCTAGACTTACCCATTACAGCAAACAAAGACTCCGCATCCACTCTATCTAGACCTTTCAATATTCGATAGGTTTCAATGAGATCACCACTTATTCTTCTAAACACCAGTGATTACGGACCCAGAGCCATCAAGCGCTCCTCATATGTTAACCCTTTCATTCACAGAATCATTCTCATGAACCTCCAGTGGACCCTCTCCAATACCAGTGCATCTTTTCTTAAACAAAGGGCTCAAAATTGCTCACAATATTCCAAGAGCAATCTAACAAATGCCTTATAAAGCCCCAACATTATATCGTTGCCTTTATATTCTAGTCCTCTCAAAATAAATGCCTTCCTTATCATCGACTTAACCTGCAAGTTAACCTTTAGGGAATCCTGTACAAGGACTCCCAAGTCCCTTTGTATCTCTGATTTTTGAATTTTCTCCCCATTTAGAAAACAGTCCACACCTTTATTCTTTCTACCAAAATATTCCATCTACACTATATTCCATCTACCACTTCTTTGCCCATTCTCCTAATCTAAGTCCTTCTATAACCTCCCTGCCTCCTCAACACTACCTACCCCTCATCTATCTTCATATCTTCCTCAAAGTTAGCCACAAAGCCATCAATTCCATCACCCAAATCATGACATACTATATAACGTGAAAAGAAGCGGTCCCAAAACCAACCTCTGCAGAACACCACTAGCCACAGCAGCCGAAAAGTAAAAACCTCCTTTATTCCCACTCTTTGCCCCCTGCCAATCATTCATACTGGTATCTTTCCTATAATACCCTGGGCTCTTATCTTGTTTAGCAACCTCATGATCAGCACCTTGTCAATGCCTTCTGAAAATCCAAGTACACAACATCCACTGACTCTCCTTTGTCTATCCTGCCTGTTATTTGCTCAAAGAATTCTAATAGACTTGTCAAGAAAGATTTTCCCTTAGAGAAACCATGCTGATTTTGGTCTATTTTATCATGTGTCTCCAATACCCTAAAATTTCATCCTTAATAATGAACTCCAACC
Organism: Hemitrygon akajei; assembly: GCF_048418815.1. Taxonomy (NCBI): domain Eukaryota; kingdom Metazoa; phylum Chordata; class Chondrichthyes; order Myliobatiformes; family Dasyatidae; genus Hemitrygon; species Hemitrygon akajei. Next base: position 187,403,033 of record NC_133129.1, read on the forward strand.
TCCTTCCAACCACTAAGGTCAAGTTAACAGGCCTATAATTTCCTTTCTTCTGCCTTCCTCCCTTCTTAAAGGGTGGCATATGTAATTTTCCACTCCTCTGGAACCATCCCAGAATCTAGTAATTTTTGAAAGAATCTTACTAATTCTTACAAAGTTTTAAGAGGCATTGTGTAGACAGCCAGTATCTTTTCCCAGGGTTGATATGACTACTGCTAGAGGCCATGTATTTAAGGTGATGATGAAAAGTTCAAATTAGATGTGTGAGGCAAGTTCTTTTTTTCTTACACAGTATAATATTGGCTGGAATACACTGACATATACGATGGTGGATGTTGATACAATAGAGATAATTAAGAGATTCTTAAATAGTCACATGATTGTGTAATACCCTGGCTTAATGTTTTAATACAGTTGTGCTGTTGGGTATTTTATGCAGATTTTCTCAAAATGCAATGTGCTCCTTTAGTTACATTAAACAATTGAGTATTCCTTTTTTTTTTGCTGCTTAAAATAACAATTCAGTTGATTAGGTTAGGCATGTTACTGTATAATAGCCAATAGGATTTGTCTTGTTAATATTTTGTAACATAAAATGCCCCAGAACATTCTAGAGGGATCAGGGGGGTGGCCATTTTTGGGGAGAGTGCAGGAGTCTTGGAGGAAGAATGGAAACAGAAACGGAAATGGAAATAGACATGGACACGGACAACAAGCATAGCAAAAGAACATGAACTTATTTCGAAGGACAGAGACTGCTGTTGGAAAATCCTCATGCAGACAATGGTCTCACAGAGAATGTGCAAATAACTTTTAATCAGCTAGTTATCCCACAACCTTGGAGACAGTTTAATTGTCCTTGGTTGTTACATGGATAGTTATTTTTGTTTTGCTTGGACTGTGTTTTCAGGCAGAATAGTTTGGTACTGTGAGTAAATGAAGTGAAGCAAACTGATTATGCAACAATGAGTTCCAATGATTATGTGCACACTACAGGCTAATTAATGAACGTGTATTGGGCCCTTTTCTTTATTCTGGTTGTTATAGTTTAAAATATTTTGTCAATATAATTTTAATCTAAGTTTACACTGGTGTGAGTTAAATTATTGTTTCCTGCCGAACAGTAAACTTGCATAAAAACACAAAATGCTGGCAGAACTCAGCAGTTCAGACAGCATCTATGGGAGGAGGTAGTGACGACTTGTCGGCCCAAAACGTCGTCACTACCTCCTCCCATAGATGCTGTCTGGCCTGCTGAGTTCTGCCAGCATTTTGTGTTTTTATTTATTTCCAGCATCTGCAGATTCACTCGTGTTGCCAGTAAATTTGCATATGTGTGTGTCAGTATGCACACAAGTTACAATCCTACTTTTCCTTAAAGGAACATTCAAACTTTTATGTTTTGTGATTACCCAAATCATATTCATCCTAGACATGTTTATTCATTGGTAATAGTCTTTTCATTGTTATTCCCCATGCACTGTAGAATTAAGTTACCAAATGTTCATGTACCTCCATTCCCTGTGCAATTGTAATCCTCTCACCCTAGGCTTGTAATCAATTACCTATTACTGTGAATGCAAACCAATGTAGGCAGAAGAGATTAGTTTAGTTAGACATTTAATTACTAGTTTAATTAGTTTGGAACAAGATCATGGGCTGAAGGGCCAGTTCCTACGAAGTATTCTGTGAATCCTTTCTCAGTCTAACAAATGTCTTTTGAAGATCCAGATATTGTTCCTCCACCAAGATAACCATTAGCCAGGAAGCTTCCAGACATTGTCCCCTGCAATGTTTCACACTACCTGACAGAGCAGACAGGAACACATCTCCCTTGAAATTCAGCCCTTTCACCAGTACAGAGGACGGCTTTAGAGTATGTGGCTATAGTGTCCAGAGTTGAACATAAAATCAGAAGGGCAGTACAGTAGCACAGCCACTAAAGCAACTCCTCACAGTGCCAGCTGGAAGAGCTGGGTTTGATTCTCACTGCTGAGTGTAAGGTGTTTGTACGTTCTCCCCGCGATCTCGTGGGCTTCCTCTGGGTGCTCCAGTTTCCTCCCACATTCCAAAGATGTAGCATGTATGGATTAGGGTTAGTGAGTTGTGGGCATGCTTCACTAGTGTTGGAAGCTTGGCGACGATTGCAGGCACTCAGCACAATTCTCACTTTTATTTGATGCTTTTTACTGTATGCTTTGATATTTCAAAGCTCACGTGACAAATCTTTCTTTCTCTAAAACTATTCTCCAACAAGAGAATGTTGCCTGCTGAACCACACCAGATAGAACAAAGCTGACAGTATCACAAATATTATTATGTGCCTAGAACTGAACATATCACACATAGCCAAGGACAGCCTAAAGCAGAAAATGACAAAGAACATGGGATGTACGGACTGCGCTGAATGAACTGACTTACCAGTACATGCTCTGATATGGAAGCATTTGCAACAGACGTTGTGAAAACATTATCAGCAGCTCCAGTCATACTCGCCACTGTCACCGTTGTCACCTCTGCAAAACAGGAACCAAGGGTGTCAAAAACTAGACATGTGCTTGATTAAACATAGCAGACTGTGCAGATGTCTCCATTGACTCTTATCAATTATTCTCATCACTCTTTCAAAATCATCTTATACAGATGCATCTCAGCATGATACAAGAACTGCTCTGTACTTGACCACAAGAAACGTGCCGAATTACTGAACTGTGTCTACAACTACAGAGACTTGTGGACACACCGCAATGCATCATGAAAACACAAGAGATTCTGCAGATACTGCAAATCCAGAGGAATACGCGGTAAATGCTGGAGGAACTCAGCAGGCTAGGCAACATGTATGGAAAAGAGTATAGTTGACATCTCAGCCCGAAATGTTGACTGTACTCTTGTCCATAGATGCTGCCTGGCCTGCTGGGTTCCTCCAACATTTTGTGTGCGTTGCTTGGATTTCCAGCATCTGCAGAACTTCTCTTGTTTGTGATACAATCAACATTTCTGGCCAAGACCCTTCATCGGGACTGGAAAGGAAGGGAAAGAGGCCAGAATAAGAAGGTGAGGAGGAAGAGGAAAGAGGACAAACTAGAAGGTGATAGGTGGGACCAGGCAGATGGGGACAGAGTCCCCTCCATGGACTTTGCCTACACTTCTCTCTACCTCAGTAGAGCAGCCAACAAAATCAAAATCCTGACCCTGGACATTCTCTCTTCTCTACCCTCCCATTGGTCAGACGATACAAAAGCCTGATACCATGTGTCACTAGGGTCAAGAATAGCTTCTATCCCACTGTTATCAGATTCTTAAATGGTCCCCTGCTGCAATAAGATGGACTACTGGCCTTGTAATCTACCTCATTATGACCTGTCACCTTATGGTCTGCCTGCACTGCACTTTCTCTGTAACACTCTATTCTGCATTTAGTCATTGGTTTACCTTGTAGACTCTCAATGCAGTGTTGTGATGATCTGATCTGTATGAACTTTATGGATCATTGAGATCTCTTCAGGGGAAGGCATAACCTGAACCCAAAGGGGACCAATATCCTTGGGGCCAGTTCAACAGTGTTTAAGCTAACTTGACAGGGGGATGAAAGCTGAAGAGAGAGTGCTGAGGATCAGGCAATTGGTTTACAAACAGAGGAAATGTGCAGTGGGACTCCTAACAAGGTGAGGCTGATGAGAGGGCAAAATTGCAGTCAACAGGAGAAGTTGTAATGTAAAAGTCAGACAAAATCAGAAAGGGTGAATACAGGACTGAAGGTGTTATACTTGAATACACATAGTATACAGAATAAGGTAGTTTAACATAGCACGGTTACAGATTGGCATGTATGATGTTGTAGGCATCACTGAATCATCGCTGAAAGAAGATTACAACTGGGAGCTTAACGTCCAAGGATACACATTCTATCGAAAGGACAGACAGGCAGGCAGAGGGTTTGGAGTAGCACTTTTGGTTAAAACAAACTTAAATCATCATTAAAAAGAGGTGACATAGGGTCAGAAGATGTTGAATCATTGTGGGTAGAGCTGAGGAACTGCAAGGGTACAAAGACTCTGATGGGAGTTATATACAGACCTCCAAACAGTAGTAAAGATGTGATCTACAAATTACATTGCGAGATAGACAAGGCATGCCAAAAGGGCAATGTTACAATAGTCATGAGGTATTTCAGTATGCAGGTAGATTGGGAAAATCAGGTTGGTGCAGGAGCCCAAGAGGGGAAGTTTCTAGAATATCTATGAGATGGCTTATTAGAGCAGCTTGTGATTGAGCCCACTGGGGGGTGGGGAGATCAGCCATTCTGGATTTGGTGTTGTGCAATGAACCAGAACTGATTAAGGTAAAGGAACCTTTATGGGAATGTTATCATAATATAATATGCCCTGAAATTTGAGAAGGAGAAGCTAAAGTCAGATGTATCAATATTATAGTGGAATAAAGATAATTACAGAGGAGCTGGCCAAAAGTGATCAGAAAAGAATACTGGCAGGAATGACAGCAGGGCAACAATGACTGGAATTTCTGGAAGCAATTTGGAAGGCGCAGAATATATACCTCCCAAAGTGAAAGAAGTATTCTAAAGGCAAGATAACACAATTGTGGCTAACAAGAGAAGTCAAACCCAAAATAAACACCAAAGAGAGAGCATATAATAGAGAAAAAAATAGTGGGAAGTTAGAGGAACAGGAAGCTTTTAAAAACAAACAGAAGGCAACTAAAAAGGCATTAAAAACAAAAAGTTGGAATACAAAGGTAGGGAATACAATAATATTAGAGGATACCAAAAGTTTCTTCAGATACATGAAGTGTAACAGAGAGGTGAGAGTGGATATTGGACCACTGGAAAATGATGCAGGATAGGTAGCAATGGGGGAAAAGGAAATGACAGACAAACTGAATAAGCATTTTGCATTAATCTTCATTGTGGAAGACACTAGCAGCATGTCAGAAGATCAAGAGTGTCAGTGAGTGAATTTGCCATTACTAGAGAGGTTTCTGGGAAACTGAAAGGTCTGAAGGTAGATAGGTTACCTGGACAAGACAGTATAGAACCCAGGGTTCTGAAAGAGGTGACTCAAGGGATTATGGGGGCATTAGTAATGATTGTTCATGAATCATTTGAATGTGGCATTTTTCTGGAGGAATGGAAATTGCAAATGCCACTCCACTCTTCAAAGGAGAGGAGCAGAAGAAGGAAGACAGTGGATTTGCTTATTAAGGATGTGTTTTCATAGTACTTGGAGGCACAAGATAAAATAGGCGATAGTCAACATTGGTTCTTTAAGGGAAATTCTTGCGAAACAATTTTGTTGGAATTCTTTGAAGAAATAACAAGCAAGAAAGATAAAGGAGAATTAGTTGATGTTGTGTACTTGGATTTTCAGAAGGCATCTGACAAGGTGCCACACATGAGGCTGCTTAACAAGTTAAGAGCTCATGGTATTACAGGAAAGATACTAGCGTGGATAAAGCAGTGGCTGACTGGCAGGAGACAAACAGTGGGAATCAAGGGAGCCTATTTTGATTGGCTGCTGGTCTCTAGTGGTGTTCCACAATGGTCTGTGTTGGGGCAGCTTCTTTTTATGTTATATGTCAATGATTTGGATGACGGAATTGAGACATTGTGGCAAAGTTCGCAGACGATACAAATATAAGTGAAGGAGTAGATAATGTTAAGGAATTAGAAAGGCTACTGAAAGACTCAGATTAGGAGAATGGGCAAAGAAGTGGTAGGCAGAATAGTGTCAAGAAGTATATGGTCATGTACTTTAGTAGATAAAATAAAAAGGTAGACTATTTTCTGAATGAAAAGTAAATTAAAAAATCTGAGGTGCAAAGCAAATGGAATCTTCTTGCCAGATTCTCTAAAGGTTAATTTGCAGGTTGAGTCTGTGGTGAGGAAGGTAAATGCAATGTTAGCGTTCATCTCAAAACGACTAGAATATAAAAACTAGGATGTAATGTTGAGATTTTATAAAAGCACTGGTGATGCCTCACTTGGATATTGTGAGCCGTTTTGGGGATCTTAGAAAGGATGTGCTGAAACTGGAGAGGGTTCAAGAAAATGATTTATGTCTTCACGCTATACTGTGGCTGTAAAATAAATTTTATGACAATTAAGTCAGTGATAATAAACTCAATTCTGACTCATTAATCTAATGTGAGTGGGGTATGATTTAAATGAGATCCAGGGAGTGGTGGGGATATGGCACAAGTTGTCAAAGAAAGCAGTAGACAGGCACAAATACAACATTCAAAAGACATTTATGGATTGGCAAGGTAAATGGAAATTGACAAATGTGGGGAAATGGGATTAGTAGTCAGCATTGACGAGTTGGGCCAAAAGGCCTGTTTCTATGCAGTACAACTCTATAACTAGGTTGATGAGTGGAACCAGAGAGATATGGTAGGCAGATGGAAGAGTGGAGTCAGGTGGGAAAATGGGGAGCAAGGGGGTTGGTTGTGTGCTAATGATAAGCCAATGGAAGGAAGTGGGAGAGGAAAAGGAAGGGGGTGTTCTATTTTCCAATCGGCCTCCCCCTGTCTCAGGTGACCCTCATCTGTCTCTCATCTCCACCCACCTCCCTCGCCGACCGGGCCGCTGTCCACCCGGCCCCCGCCATCGCTCGGCAAGTAACGGGCCGAGGCGGCCCGAGTGCCGGGAGCTTCGGCCGAAGCGCTTCGGGCCGGCTCGGCTCGGCTCGGCTCCCGCTGGCGGCGCCGGACAATCTCAACATATTTTTATTTATTGTTTTGTGAGGCGTGGGCCTAACATCCCGGCCGATGCATGATTTTAAGCCGCCTCTGGAACTGCTCCCAACAGCTCCCGGACACACTCGCCTGCGAAGCCAGCCTCGTCGGAGCTCGGCAGCTGCTCGGCCATGTCGATCTGCTCTTCCCCCATCACCGAAACCTCCGTCACTTCAGGCGACTCCATGCCGAGCCCCTTCGCTTCCATCGTCCCTTCGGCGAGCGCCGCCGAATTCACTCGAGTGCTGCCGAATCCTTCCGCCGACCCGAGCTCCACCGAATTCACTCGAGTGCTGCCGAATCCTCCCGCACACCCGAGCGCTGCCAAGTCCTGCTGCCGACCCGAACACTACCGAGTCCTCTTGCATTCCCGAGCGCTGCCGAATTCATCCGAATTCAGTCGAGTCCTCCCACCGACCTGAGCAGTGTCCAGTCCTCCCGTCGACCCGAACTCGGCAGCCGAGTTTTCCGGCCGACCCGAGCAACTCTGAAGGCAAAGGAGAAAGTTTGCAGATGTATGAATTCCAAACAATACACACAAAACGCTGGAAGAACTCAGCGGGACGGGTCGTTGCTTAATTCCTGTGTTAAGCAAACTTTTGTTCAACTTTTGGAACCTTTGATTCAGCAATCACCGGGGGTTTGTGCATGGCGCAGGGTGATTTGGGAGCAATCGGGAAGCTTCGTGTTTCAGTGGGATTTTATTCGCCGAGTTTTTCCATAAATTCCGCCATGTTATATCAACAGTTGTGTAAATATTTACCCCGCAGCTCCAAAAAAATCACTTTTGGTATTTACTGACAGAAGTACCAGCATTTCCTTAGAAATCGTGCCATTTAAAGCGCATGCTTCATGTGTCCTGTGATCAATGACCCTGCTATTTAGTGCAACACGGAATCTTTCATCCTGGAGCCAAAGTTCACTCTAAACTGTGCTGCAGTGCACGCCGCGGAGTGCAGGAATTTTCTTTTATACAAATGTTTTATTGAAGTGCTGCACAGATCTCAGACCATGTAAAAATTTCCTGCTCAGAAGAAATATTACGCGCTGTTGTCAAATAATCAGAGTACGTTGCGTGGAGCCTACCAGGATGAGCGCAGAAACAGATACCAGGTACTCAGCTCTGCGGAAGGAGACACGGAGACAATGATTCTGCTCCAGCATCTCACAAAAGGCAGGAATCGATTGATTCTCCGGAATGGAGGAAGGAAACTCGTGCAGTGCGCTGGATCAGATCGGTTTGGCCTTCCCTGCTCTATTTGTTGAGAGGAAGGAACGGGTGTGCAAGGTTTCCAGATTTATCAGTGGTGAAAATAAGGTGGAAAGGCATGTTGTCATGAGGAAACTAATTCTGTAATGAACTACAGAGAGGCGCAACTGGGGAAGGGCTAACTATGAAAGGATGAGGCAGGAACTAGCGAGAGTAAATTGGAAACAGATGTTCAAGGGTGAGAGCACAGAAGTAATGTGGAGGAAGTTTAGGGACCACTTGTGCTGGGTTCAGGATAGGTTTGTCCCACTGAGAGAAGGAAAAAATGGTAGGAAAAGGGAACCTACGAAACGTGAGGCAACTCGTCAAGAGGAAGAAGGAAGCAGGAGGGGCTCATGAGAAATATAGGGTAGCCAGGAAAGAGCTTAAGAAAGGACTTAGGAGAGCTTGAAGGGGGCAGGAGAAGGCCTTGGCATGTAGGATTAAGAACCCCAAGGCGTTCTATGCATATGTGAAGAACAGAAGGATGACAAGAATAAAGGTGGGGATGCTAAAGGATAAAGAAGGCAACAAGTTCCTGGAAGTGGAGGAGGATGGGGAGGTCCTAAGTGAGTACTTTGCTTCAGTATTCACAAGTGAAAAGAACCTAGATCAGGGTGAGGTCGAAATAGAACAGGCCTGTGTGCTGGACAATGTAGAGATTAAAGAAGAAGTAGTGTTGGATCTTCTTAAAAATAGCAAGATTGATAAGTCCCCAGGGCCGGACATGATATACCCCAGGTTGCTGTGGGAAGTGAGAGAAGAGATTGCTGGAACAGAGCTATGATCTTTACATCTTCTGGCTGCAGGGGAGGTGCCAGAGGATTGGAGAATGGCAAATGTAGTTCCCTTGTTTAAAAAAGGTAATAGGAAGAATCCTGGGAAATATAGACCAGTGAGTCTTACGTTGGTAGTCTGCAAACTGTTGGAAAGGAGTCTTAAGGAAAGGATCTACGAGCATTTGGAGAAGTACAGTCTACTCAAGGATAGTCATCATGGCTTTGTGAAGGGAAGGTCGTGCCTCACGAGCCTAGTTTTTGAAGAGGTAACAAAAGAAATTGATGAATGTAGGGTGGTAGATGTGGTCTACATCGATTTTAGCAGGGCATTTGACAAGGTCCCCCATGAGAGACTCATCCAGAAAGTCAAGAGGCATGGGATCAGTGGAACCTTAGCTGTTTGGATAAAAAATTGGCTTCCAGGAAGAAAGCAGAGGGTAGTAGTGGAAGGAAAGTATTCTGCCTGGAGGTCGGTGACTAATGGAGTGCCGCAGGGATCTGTCCTGGGACCCCTGCTATTTGTGATTTTTATAAATGACCTGGATGAAGAGGCAGAGGGATGGGTGAGTAAGTTTGAAGATGACACAAAGATTGGAGGAATTGTGGGTGGAGCTGTAGGTTGTCGAAGGTTACAAGAGGATATAAACAGGATGCAGAGTTGGGCAGAAAAGTGGCAGATGGAGTTCAATCCAGATAAATGTGAGGTGACACGAACACGAGGAAATCTGCAGATGCTGGAAATTCAAACAACACACACAAAATGCTAGTGGAACACAGCAGGCCAGGCAGCATCTATAAGGAGAAGCACTGAGACTCTTCGTCAGGACTAACTGAAAGGAAAGATAGTAAGAGATTTGAAAGAAGTGGGGGGAGAGGGAAATGCGAAATGATAGGAGAAGACCGGAGGGAGTGGGATGAAGCTAAGAGCTGGAAAGGTGATTGGTGAAAGTGATACCGAGCTGGAGAAAGGAAAGGATCATGGGACGGGAGGCCTCGGGAGAAAGAAAGGGGGTGGGAGCACCAGAGGGAGATGGAGAACAGGCAAACAACTAAATATGTCAGGGATGGGGTAAGAAGGGGAGGAGGAGCATTAACGGAAGTTAGAGAAGTCAATGTTCATGCCATCAGGTTGGAGGCTACCCAGCCGGTATATAAGGTGTTGTTCCTCCAACCTGAGTGTGGCTTCATCTTGACAGTAGAGGAGGCCATGGATAGACATATCAGAATGGAAATGGGACGTAGAATTAAAATGTGTGGCCACTGAGAGATCCTGCTTTCTCTGGCAGACCAAGCGTAGGTGTTCAGCAAAACGGTCTCCCAGTCTGCGTCGGGTTGGTGATGGTATGGGAGACAATGGCCTGGTGCTCCTTAGTGGGGTCATGATCAAGGGGTAAATAAGAGGAAGTATCAGAGAGCTGTCGCTGTGCCTCGGCCAGGTAGAAGTCAGTACACCAGACAACAACAGTTCCCCTCTTATCAGCAGGTTTTATAGTGAGGTTGGGATTGGTGCAGAGGGAGCGGAGAGCAGAGCCATTGTCTCCTATACCATCACCAATCTTATCAGCTCTGGGGATCTCCCATCCACTGCCACCAACCTCATAGTTCCCACACCCGGCACTTCCCATTTCTACCTCCTACTGAAGATCCACAAACCTGCCTGTCCAGGTAGACCTAATGTCTCAGCTTGCTCCTGCCCCACTGAACTCATTTCTGCATACCTTGACACCCTGCCCTCAAATTTACCTGGTCCATTTCTGACACCTCCCTCCCCTTTCTTGATCTTTCTGTCTCCATCTCTGGAGATGGCTTATCTACTGATATCTACTTTAAGCCTACAGGCCCTCACAGCTACGTGGACTATTCCTCTTCCCCACCCTGTCTCTTGCAAAAATGCTATCCTCTTCTCACAATTCCTCCGTCTCCGCCGCATCTGCTCTCAGGATGAGGCTTTTCATTCCAGGACGAAGGAGATGTCTTCCTTTTTTAAACAAAGGGGCTTCCTTTCTTCCACCATCTACTCTGCTCTCAAATGCATCTCTCCCATTTCCCGCACATCTGCCCTCACCCCATCCGCCCGCCACCCCGCTCGGAATAGGGTTTCCCTTGTCCTCACCTACCACCCCACCAGCCTCCAGATCCAATGTATAATTATCTGTAACTTCCGCCACCTCTAACGGGATCCCACTACCAAGCACATCTTTCCCTCCCCCACTCTTTCTGCTTTCCCCAGGGATCGCTCCCTACGTGACTCCCTTGTCCACTCGTCCCCCCCATCCCTTCCCACTGATCTCCCTCCTGGCACTTATCCTTGTAAACGGAACAAGTGCGACACCTGCCCTTACATTTCCTCCCTCACCACCATTCAGGGCCCCAGACAGTCCTTCCAGGTGAGGCAACACTTCACCTGTGAGTCAGCTGGTGTGGTATACTGCGTCCAGTGCTCCCGGTGTGGCCTTTTATATATTGGTGAGACCCGACACAGACTGGGAGACCGTTTCGCTGAACACCTACGCTCGGTCCGCCAGAGAAAGCAGGATCTCCCAGTGGCCACACATTTTAATTCCACGTCCCATTCCCATTCTGATATGTCTATCCATGGCCTCCTCTACTGTCAAAATGAATCCAAACTCAGGTTGGAGGAACAACACCTTATATACCGGCTGGGTAGCCTCCAACCTGATGGCATGAACATTGACTTCTCTAACTTCTGTTCATGCCCCTCCTCCCCTTCTTACCCCATCCCTGACATATTTAGTTGTTTGCCTGTTCTCCATCTCCCTCTGGTGCTAACCCCCCCCCCCCCTTTCTCCTGAGGCCTCCCGTCCCATGATCCTTTCCCTTCTCCAGCTCTGTATCACTTTCACCAATCACCTTTCCAGCTCTTAGCTTCATCCCACCCCTCTCCGGTCTTCTATCATTTCGCATTTCCCCCTCCCCCCACTTCTTTCAAATCTCTTAGTATCTTTCCTTTCAGTTAGTCCTGACGAAGGGTCTCAGCCCGAAACGTCGACAGTGCTTCTCCTTATAGATGCTGCCTGGCCTGCTGTGTTCCACCAGCATTTTGTGTATGTTGTTAAGTGTGAGGTGATGCATTTTGGAAGGACAAACCAGAAGGCTGAGTACAGGGTTAATGGTCAGTTACTTAAGAGTGTGGATGAACAGAGGGACCTTGGGGTTCAAATCCATAATACCTCAAGGTCGCTGTACGGGTTGATAGGATAGTTAAGGCCTATGGGATGCTAGGCTTCATTAATAGGGGGATTGATTTCAAGAATAGAGGGGTCATGTTGCAACTCTACAAATCTCTGGTGAGGCCGCACTTAGAGTATTCTGTACAGTTCTGGTCACCTCATTGTAGGAAGGATGTGGAAGCTATGGAGAGGGTGCAGAGGAGATTTACCAGGATGTTGCCTGGATTGGAAAACAAGTCTTATAAGGCAAAGTTAGCAGAGCTGGGACTTTTCTCTTTAGAGTGTAGAAGGATGAGAGGGGACTTGATAAAGGTCTTCAAGATTATGAGAGGCATAGGTAGGGTGGATAGCCAGTACCTGTTTTCCAGGGCATGAATGGCAAACACCAGAGGGCATATGTACAAAGTTAAGGGAGGGAAGTTCAGGGGGGACATCAGGGGTAAATGTTTTACACAGAGGGTTGTGGGTGTCTGGAGTGACTTGCCAGGGATAGTGATGGAGGCTAAAACATTAGGGGTATTTAAGAGCCTCTTGGAAGGCACATGGATGAAAGAAAAATAGAGGGTTACAGGGTAGTGTGGGTTTAATACTTTTTTTAAGGAATATATGGGTCAGCACAACATTGAGGGCCAAAGGGCCTGTTCTGTGCTGTAGTGTTCTAGTGTCTAGCTCAGCGGCAAAGCCCAGTGAATGTGGGAGATGTATAACTGTACATTTCAGTAAGAGAAATCAAAAGGTGGAGATTATCTAAATTTGGAATCTGAAAGTGGGTGAGACATGGAGTCTCCCAGGACAAATTGTCACTGATATACACTGACATGCCCTCTTCTCATTACTACCACTGGGGAGGAGATACAGAAGCCTGAAGACACACTGTTAAAGACAGGTACATGGATAGGAAAGGTTAAAGGTCAAATACTGACAAGCAGGGCAAGGAAATAGGTTGGGATGGATCAGTGGGCTGATGGGCCTGTTTCTGTGTTGTATTATTCCATGGCATTGTGTCCAGGATACAATATAACTTGCCAATGGACCCAGACCTGCTCCTTGGTCATCTTCAATACTGACATACATAGAACATTCCAAAGTGTCAACAGCCTCAAGACAGCAGGGCCAGACAGCATCCCAGGACAGGTCCTCAGGATGGAATATTTTTGGGAATAACACAGAAGGTGCAGAATTAGTTCATTCCAAAGAGGAAGGAAGATTCTAAGGGGAGTAGGGGACAACCGTGGCTAACAAGGGAAGTCAAGGACAGTTTAAAAATAAAAGAGAAGAAATATAACATAGCAAAGATGAGCGGGAAGCCAGAGGATTGGGAAACTTAAGAGCAACAGAAGATAACTAAAAAGGCAATATGGGGAGAAAAGATGAGGTATGAAGGTAAGCTAGCCAAGAATGTAAAGGAGGATAGTAAAAGCTTCTTTAGGTATGTGAAGAGGAAAAAATTAGACCAAAGTTGGGCCCTTGAAGGCAGAAACAGGTGAATTTATTATGGGGATCAAGGAAATGGCAGACGAGTTGAACAGGTACTTTGGATCTGTCTTTACTAGGAAAGACACAATCTCCCAGATATAATAGTGGCCAGAGGACCTAGGGTAATGGAGGAACTGAAGGAAATACACATTAGGCAGAAAATGGTGTTGGGTAGACTGATGGGACTGAAGGCTGATAAATCCCCAGGGCCTGATGGTCTGCACCCCAGGGTACTTAAGGAGGTGGCTCTAGAAATCGTGGACATATTGGTAATCATTTTCCAATGTTCTATAGATTCAGGATCACTTCTTGAGGATTGGAGGGTAGCTAATGTTATCCCACTTTTTAAGAAAGGAGGGAGAGAAAACAGGGAATTATAGACCAGTTAGCCTGACGTCAGTGGTGGGGAAAATGCTGGAGTCAATTATAAAAGATGAAATAGCAACACATTTGGATAGCAGTAACAGGATCGGTCCGAGTTAGCATGGATTTACGAAGGGGAAATCATGCTTGACTAATCTTCAGGAATTTTTTGAGGATGTAACTATGAAAATGGACAAGGGAGAGCCAGTGGATGTAAGTGTACCTGGACTTTCAGAAAGCCTTTGATAAGGTCCCACATAGGAGATTAGTAGGCAAAATTAGAGCACATGGAATTGGGGGTAGGGTACTAACATGGATAAAAAATTGGTTGGCAGACAGGCAACAAAGAGTAGGGATTAATGGGTCCTTTTCAGAATGGCAGGCAGTGACTTGTGGGGTACTGCAAGGCTCGGTACTGGGACCGCAGCTATTTACAATATACTTTAATGATTTAGATGAAGGGATTAAAAGTAACATTAGCAAATTTGCAGATGACACAAAGCTGGGTGGCAGTGTGAAATATGAGGAGGATGTTAGGAGAATGCAGGGTGACTTGGACAGGTTGGGTGAGTGGGCAGATGCAGTTTAATGTGGATAAATGTGAGGTTATCCACTTTGGTGGCAAGAACAGGAAGGCAGATTACTATCTAAATGGAGTCAAGTTAGGAAAAGGGGAAGTACAACGAGATCTAGGTATTTTTGTACATCAGTCACTGAAAGCAAGTATGCAGGTACAGCAGGCAGTGAAGAAAGCTAATGGCATGTTGGCCTTCATAACAAGGGGAGTTGAGTATAGGAGCAGAGAGGTCCTTCTGCAGTTGTACAGGACCCTGTTGAGACCACACCTGGAGTATTGTGTTCAGTTTTGGTCTCCAAATTTGAGGAAGGACATTCTTGCTATTGAGGGAGTACAGCGTAGGTTCACAAGGTTAATTCCCGGGATGGCGGGACTGTCATATGTTGAAAGATTGGAGCGACTGGGCTTGTATACACTGGAATTTAGAAGGATGAGAGGGGATCTGATTGAAACATAAAAGATTATTAAGGGATTGGACATGCTAGAGGCAGGAAACATGTTCCCGATGTTGGGGAGTCCAGAACCAGAGGCCACAGTTTAAGAATAAAGGGTAGGCCATTTAGAACGGAGTTCAGGAAAAACTTTTTCACCCAGAGAGTTGTGGATCTATGGAATGCTCTGCCTCAGAAGGCAGTGGAGGCCAATTCTCTGGATGCTTTCAAGAAAGAGTTAGATAGAGCTCTTAAAGATAGCGGAGTCAAGGGATATGGGGAGAAGGTAGGAACGGGGTACTGATTGTGGATGATCAGTCAGCCATGATCTCATTGAATGGCGGTGCTGGCTTGAAGGGCCAAATGGGCTATTCCTGCACCTATCATCTATTGTCTATAATAGCTGGCTGGTGTGTTTACAGACATTTTTAATCTCCCCCTCTCCCACATGGATTACAGAAAGTAGAGCACTGGATGTAGTGTATATGAATTTGATAATGTTCCCCATTTAAGGTTCATTCAGAAAGTAAGGAGGCATGGGATCCAAGGAGACCTTGCTTTTTGGATCCAGAATTGGCTTGCCACAGAAGGCAAAGGATGGTTGTAGAAGGTTCATATTCTGCATGGAGGACGGTGACCAGTGGTGTTCCTCAGGGAACCGTTCTGGGACATTTCTTTCCGTGACATTTATAAATGACCCAGATGAGGAAGTGGAGGGATGGGTTAGTAACTTTGCTGATGACACAAAAGTTGGGGGTGTTGTGGATAGTGTGGAGGGCTATCAGATGTTACAGCAGGACATTGATAGGATGCAGAACTGGGCTGAGAAGTGGCAGATGGAGTTCAACCCAGATAAATGTGAAGTGGTTCATTTTGGTAGGTCATATATGATGGCAGAATATTAATAGTAAGCCTCTTGGCAGTGTGATGTAGCTGGCAACAATGAATATAGAATTGATTCAGGTTTTATAAATAAACATTTATTAAACCCTGCTCAACAAATAACTAACTTAACCGAGAATAAACTGCTATACGGCAATTTAACAAACAACCAAACTCCGGAATAGTTCTTAAAGTGATAAATTCGAAAGTCCAAGTGATTTATATAATCAGTAAGGAGAGACTTTACTGCAACAACAATTTCTCCGAAGAAAATGACGAATCTGCTGATCACAGTCGAGAGATGCCTTGTCCAAAGGATTCCCGACGAAGGAAATAAAAAGGCTTAAAGGAACTGACCTTTTGCTTGGCAAATTAACACTGCACAAACCTTCCTGATCTTACAGGGGTTAACTCAGATGCAGGACACTATTTCTGAACAAAGATTCAATAAGGTCAATCCTATATTAAACTGCCAAACGACACCAACTTTACTCAATTCTTCAGGTTCCTGTACTTTGGTAAAGTCTTCACTCTCCAACTCGACTGTAAAGGTAAATCAAAGATGGGACAAACCAGAACCAGCAGCAACTGGCGAAACTGCCGGCACAACGGTTTTTTGCTCCTTACAATAGAAAGTAGAAACTCCACTTTAAAAACGAAACTGTGTCATGAGACGAATATGCAGCAAAACTAATGAACGAACTACCCCAAACTAACTGCGTCACAGCAGGGGTTTCCCTTTATAAACCTGTTGGAACATAGCATCATGTAACCACACACCAGTGGGAGAATTACATCATGTGACCTCACACTGGCAGGAAAATTCCATCACCCCACCATCACAAGAGAATTACGTCATTCTCACAAGATACTCAATTACATCATGGTCATAAGACAGTCACAAGATACCCACGGGGTATGTAACAGCAATGTGGAGGATCAGAGGGATCTTGGGGTCTGAGTCCATAGGATACTCAAAGCTGCTGCACAGGTTGACTCTGGTTAAGAAGGCATACAGTGCTTTGGCCTTCATCAATTGTGGGATTGAGTTTAGGAGCCCAGAGGTAATGTTACAGCTATATAGGACCCAGGTCAGACCCCACTTTGAGTACTGTGCTCTGTTCTGGTCGCCTCACTACAGGAAGGATGTGAAAACGATAGAAAGGGTGCAGAGGAGATTTACAAGGATGTTGCCTGGATTGAGGAGCATACCTTATGAGAATAGGTTGAGTGAACTCGGCCTTTTCTTCTTGGAGCGACCGAGGATGAGAGGTGACCTGATAGAGGTGTATAAGATGATGACAGGCATTGGTCATGTGGATAGTCAGTGGCTTTTTTCCAGAGCTGAAATGGCTAACATGAGAGGGCACAGTTTTAATGTGCTTGGAAGTATGTCTAGAGGAGATGGCAGGAGTAAGTTTTTTACACAGGAAGTGGTTGGTATGTGGAATGCACTGCTGGTGATGGCGGTGGAGGTGGATACAATAGGGTCTTTTAAGAGACTCTTAGGTACATGGAGCTTAGAAAAATAGAGGACTATGCCATAGGGAAATTCTAGGCAGTTTCTTGAGTATGTTACATGGTCAGCACAACATTGTGGGCTGAAGGGCCTGTAATGTTCTGTAGAATTCTATGTTCAGTATGTAGTGCCCTCCTGTTTCAAATCATCCATCATTGTCCCTGTACCTAAGAATACCAAGGTAGCATGCCTGAACAATTGGCTCCCTGTCGCACTCACCTCAATTATAAGCAAATGCTTTGAGAGGCTGGTTATAGATTACATCTGCAGCATGCTACCACCCACACTGGACCCCTACAATTCGCCTACTGACAGAACTGGTTTACCACAGCACTACACACTGTCCTCACTCACTTGGAGAAGAGGGATGCATATGTTAGAATGCTGTTCCTGGATTACAGTTCAGCATTCAACACCATAATTCACTCCAGACTTGACAGGAAGCTCAGAGACCTCGGCCTGCACCTCAGCTTGTGCAGCTGGATCCTGGACTTCTTATCGGATCGCTGACAGGTGATAAGGATGGGCTCCCTCAACTCTGACCCTCAACACAGGTGCCCCCCAGGGTTGTGTCCTGAGTCCCCTTCTCTACTCCCTTTACACCCACGACTGTGCAGCCACACACAGTTCCAATCTGCTGATCAAATTCACAGATGACACAACATTGATCGGCCTTATTTCCAGCGGTGATGAGACAGCCTACAGAGGAGAGGTTGACACCCTGACACAGTGGTGCCAGGATAACATTCCCTCCGTGTCCAAAAAACAAAAGAGCTGATTGTGGATTACAGGAGAAACAGAGACAGGCTCAACCTGATCAACATCAATGGGTCTGCAGTTGAGAGAGTGAGAATTTTCAAATTTCTCAGTATACACATCCCCGATGATCTCACCTGAACTGTACACACCAGCTTTGTGGCAAAAAAAAACACAACAACATCTCTTCCACCTCAGGTGACTGAAGATTTTCGGCATGGGTCCCCAAATCCTCACAACCTCTACAGGGGTACCATTGAGAGCATCCTGACTGGCTGTATCACAGCCCAGTATGGGAACTGCACCAACCTTGATCGCAGGGCACTTCAAAGAGTGGTACGGACAGCCCAGCGCATTTATGGACATGAATTTACTTCCATTGAAGACATTTACAGCAGCAGGTGCATAAAGAAGGCCTGGAAGATCATCAGGGACATCAGTCAACCCAATCATAAACTCTTACAGCTGCTTCTGTCTGCCAAACAGTACCTCAGCATTAAAGCCAGGACTAACAGGCTACAAGACAGCTTCTTTCTACAATTCATGTCTGTATATTGCAACAGAGTTATAATGCAAAGATTTTTACTCCCTCACATCGTGGGATGGATATAAGATCTAAATAAATTCAATTCAATTCAGAAAGATAACTGCATCCACTGGTCATCAGAAAGAATCACTAGCCATTCCTCTTCTCATTACTACCATCAGGGAGGATACGGGAGCTTGAACATTCTCTTTCAATTATTCAGGCACATCTTGAAGAAGGGTCTTGGCCGGAAATGTCATCTGTTTACTCTATTCCAGTAGATCAGGGGCTTCGCACACTTCGCTTAGCCCAAGAGATGGCTTTCCGGAAATCATATCTGCACCTCCTGTAGCATTCTTGATCTCCAGACTTGAATGCCTCTGATCTGACTATCAGCAGATTCTGTATTTCATTGTTCATGCAGGGCTTCTGATTGGGGAAAACCATGAAGGATTTCACGGAGACACACTCAGCCACAGCTGTTATAATAAAGTCTGTAACAACCCTGGTGTAGTCATTCAGGTCCTCAGATGAGTTCTTGAACAAGGTCCAGTCCACTGACTCAAGGTAATCCTGTAACGGTTTCTCAACCTCCTACGACCATCCCTTGGTTGTCTTTATCTCTGGAGCCTTGCTCTTTAGGCACTGTCTGTATGCAGTAGCAGGAGTACAACCAAATGATCCGACTGGCCAAGATGCACTCTCGGGAAGAAACAGTAGCAGCAGAGTTCTGAACGGTTCATGGACCCATGAACATACCTCAGCATTGCACTGTTTATTTATTGTGTAATATATGTAATGCTGTACTGCTGCTTCAGAACTACAATATTCATGACCTGTCAGTGATTCTGATTCAGCTTGTGTTGCGGACTGAGAGATCAGAACACGTGGTAGTGAATACAACAACCAGTGTAAAACAGCAGAATGTAGTGCAGTCTGAAGTAGTTCAACAAGAAATCTGAAGAGACAAAGGTTATGGGGAGAAGACAAGAGAATGGGATTGAAAGGAAAAATAAATCGGCTTTGATCAAATAGCAGAGCAGATTCAATGGGCCAAATGGCCTACTTCTGCTCTGATTTCTTATAGACAAAACAGAGAGAGTTCAAGTTCAGATTATTGTCATTCAACTGCAGATATGTATATCATCAAATAAAGCAATGTTCCTCTAGATCAAGGTGCACAGTACAGTAGTATATAACTCACATACACAACACATAAAGTCATATTTCCATAAATAAACAAATAATAAGGTGCATTTACAACACTCAAGTTCAAACGTAAACAGTAAAATGCTACTGGTGCATCATATGTGATGAGACCTGCGTGGTGGCCAGAGTTCAGTAGTCTCACGGTCTGGGGGAAGAAGTTGTTTCTCATCCTAGCAGTTCTTGTCTGAATGCCAGGGTACATCCTGCCTGATGGTAGGGGGTTGAAGAGATTGTTGGATGGATGGGAGGGATTATTAACAATGCCAAGGGCCCTGCATGCCCAGCGTTCCTCATAGCTATCTCTGAGGGGTGGAAGAGAAACCCCAATGATCTTAGCAATTCTCTCAGTCCTTTAAAGATGTAGCAGCAGAATTAGGCCTTTTGGCCACTTGCAGTCAGATGCCTTGCAATTTCCGTACATTGTCAGAGATTATGCTGGTCAGGACTTTGTTAATGGTGCTTCTGTAGAACGTGGTGGCACTACCAGGGAGGGTGTGTTACAGAGGTAAGTCATTAAGAATCTGACAGCAGTGAGGATTAAGCTTGACGTTCCAGTCCAGGAAACACATAAAATGTGCAGTTAGGTATGGAGATGAAAATATAAAAAAGACTTTGAGGCAAATAATGCATAAATTAAATGCATTAAAAGTAACCAAAAAGTAATTAAAGAAAAAATAATGAATATGGAGGCTATGTTTGATAAAATGACAAAGAAACAAGAAAAAATGGAAAAGAAAATTACAGATTTGGAAATTAAAATGGAAGACATGGATGGAAGAATGAAGGAAATGGAAGTTGATAATAATGCCTGGACATCAGAAAGAAAACAACTCGTGGAAAAAATTGATAAGCTTGAAAATTTTAGTAGACGTAACAATATTAAAATTGTTGGACTTAAAGAAGGTACCGAAGGAGAAGACCCAATAAATTTTTTTCAAAAATGGATCCCTGAAAAATTGGAAATGGGAGAAGAAACTTCAATTGAGATTGAAAGGGTGCACAGAGCCTTAAGACCAAGATCTCAAGATGAGCAAAATCCGCGATCAATTTTGATAAGATGTTTAAGATACCAGGATAAAGAAAAGATTCTGAGGGCGGCTGCCCAAGGTGCCAAAAGAAGAAAGGGTCCATTGATGATAGCAGAGAAACCAGTTCTTTTTTATCCTGATATAAGTTATGACCTTTTGAAGAGAAAGAAAGAATTTAATTCAGCAAAAAAAGTCTTATGGGAAAAAGGTTATAAATTTTTAATGCACCACCCAGCAACATTGATAATTTTTTTGGAAGAGGGAAAAAGATTTTTTCCGGATTATCGAGACGCGGAGGTGTTCACACAAAAACTTCCATCTATTCGCTAATTAAACGTAGAGACTTATAAACGTAATGGTTAAAGACGAAGACAGAGATAGCGAATGGAACTGATGGACATTTAAGGATGATACAAGGGAGAAAAGTAAAATTTTAGAAATGTTAATTGAGAATAATATGTTTTTTCTTTTCTTATATATATACTTTTTATGTTGCGGGGGGATGGGGAGCTTTGAATCGGTTACTATGGGATTCACGTGTGTAATCATGGCGATTGCCATAACCCGTACAACAGAGGGGGGTAATGTGTTTTTTTTCTTTCACAACATTAGTAGGGGGATATTTTGGTTTTTTTTCCTTATACTCTATTTTTCTTTTATTTTTTTGCCTGGATGATTGGTGGGGACACACATAGCAACATGGAGACTTCTAAAAAGATTTCCTAGGATACCACGAAAGTTGAAAGATTAGGTATTATTATAGATTGGAGTAACATAATTAAAAACAATGACTAATTTATTGAATTTTTAAAGTTTTAATGTTAATGGGCTTAATGGACCAGTCAAAAGAAAAAGAATTTTAACATATATTAAAAAAATGAAAATAGATATAGCTTTCCTACAAGAAACTCATTTAACGGACATAGAACATCAGAAATTAAAAAGAGACTGGGTTGGAAATGTTATTGCAGCTTCATTTAACTCAAAGGCGAGAGGAGTTGCAATTTTGGTTAATAAAAATTTACCAATTAAAATACAAAATGTATTAATGGATTCGGCAGGAAGATATTTAATTATACATTGTCAAATTTTTTCAGAACTATGGACTCTTATGAATATTTATGCACCAAACAAAAATGATGTAAAATTTATACAGGAGGTCTTTTTGAATTTGGCTAACGCACATGATAAAATATTAATAGGTGGAGATTTTAATTTTTGTCTAGATCCAGTTTTAAATAGATCAATAAAGGCTATTACAAAATCAAAAGTAGTAAAACTAATTCTATCATTGATGAAAGACTTAAATTTGATTGATATATGGAGAAGAATCAATCCAAAAGAAAGAGATTATTCATTTTATTCAAATAGACATAAAACATACTCAAGGATAGATTTTTTCTTATTATCAACGAATATTCAAAATAGAGTGAAAAATGTGGAATATAAGGCAAGAATATTGTCTGATCACTCTCCTTTAATAATGACAATGATAATGATAGATAAAGAGGAATCAATTTATAGATGGAGATTTAACTCAATTTTACTAAAACTTCAAGATTTTTGTGATTTTATGAAAAAACAGATTCAGTTCTTTTTAGATACAAATTTACATTCAGTTGATGATAAATTTATATTGTGGGAAGCAACGAAGGCATATTTGAGAGGTCAGATAATAAGTTATACTTCTAAAATTAAGAAGGAATATATGATAGAAATAGATCAATTGGAAAAAGAGATTATAAAATTAGAAAAAGAATCTCAAAGAAATATGACAGAAGAAAAATGAAGACAACTTATTAATAAGAAGTTAAAATATAATACACTCCAGACATATTGAACAGAAAAAGCAATTATGAGAACTAAACAGAGATATTATGAACTAGGTGAAAGATCACATAAGGTCCTTGCATGGCAGTTAAAAACAGATCAGATTTCTAAAACAATAAATGCAATCCGAACAAAAGTGAATAAAGTTACTTATAAGCCTCTAGAAATTAATGAGGCTTTTAAGAACTTTTATTCTGAGTTGTATAAATCAGAATCAAAAAATGATGATGTTAAGATAGAAAGATTTTTAGCACAAATAACTCTTCCAAAATTAAATACGGAAGAACAGAAGGGATTAGGTATGCCTTTTACAGTGAAGGAGGTTGAAGAAGCTCTGGGATCATTTCAAAGTAATAAATCTCCAGGTGAAGATGGTTTTCCGCCTGAATTTTATAAAAAGTTTAAAGATTTATTAATTTCTCCCTTTATGGAGTTAATACATCAAGCAGAAAGAATGCATAGACTTCCAGAATCTTTTTCAACAGCTATTTTAATAGTATTGCCAAAAAAAGATAGAGACCTTTTAAAACCAGCATCATATAGACCTATTTCTTTATTAAATACTGATTATAAAATAATAGCAAAAATCTTATCTAATAGATTATCTAAATGCTTACCAAAATTAGTGCATGTGGATCAAACAGGATTTATCAAAAATAGACAATCGGCAGATAATGTAACCCGGTTAATTAGTATAATCCATTTAGCGCAAAAGAGGGAGGAAATGAGTGTGGCAGTTGCTTTAGATGCAGAAAAAGCATTTGATAGATTGGAATGGAATGATAGATTTTTTATTTAAGGTATTGGAAAAATATGGATTAGGAACATCATTTATAAAATGGATTAAAACCTTAAATACTAATCCCAAAGCTAAAGTAGTGACAAATGGTCAAATTTCGACACCATTTCAGTTAACAAGATCAACTAGGCAAGGTTGTCCATTATCACCTGCTTTGTTTGTGTTGGCAATAGAGCCATTAGCTGAATTAATTAGAATGGACCCAGATATTAAGGGTTTCAGAGTTAATCAGGAAGAATACAAGATTAATTTATTTGCTGATGATGTTCTACTTTATTTAACAGATCCATTACATTCATTATGTAAATTATCTTATAGATTAGAAGAATATGGGAAAATATCAGGTTATAAAGTAAATTGGGATAAAAGTGAAATTTTACCTCTTACTAATGGAGACTATAGTCAATGTCGATTAATAACTCAATTTAGATGGCCAGCAAATGGTATAAAATATTTAGGTATAAGAGTTGACAATGACATAAAAAACTTATACAAATTAAATTATTCACCACTTTTGAAAAAAATTCAGGAAGATCTTGATAAATGGATGGCATTACCAATAACATTAGTAGGTAGAGTAAATACTATAAAAATGAATATATTCCCTAGACTACAATATTTATTTCAATCATTACCAATACAATTACCCCAGAAGTTTTTTCAAGAGTTAAACAAATATGTGAGGAAGTTTCTCTGGAAAGGTAAGATGTCAAGAATATCGTTGGAAAAATTGACATGGAAATTTGATCTAGGAGGGTTACAACTTCCAAATTTCAAGAATTATTATAAAGCAAATCAACTTAGATTTATTGCATCTTTCTTTGAGCAAGATAAACCGGCATGGATTAGAATAGAACTAGATAAAATAGGAGAAAAAGTACCAGAAGATTTTATATATAAATGGGAATCTAAATGGATATGGGAAAAGAAAGAATCTCCTATATTAAAACATTTGATTGATTTATGGAATAAGATAAATGTTGATGATGAGACAAAAAAATCTTTATTAGCAAAGAGATCTTTAATTCAAAATAGACTTATTCCTTTTACAATGGACAATCAACTTTTATATAATTGGTTTCAAAAAGGGATTAAATACATAGGAGATTGTTTTGAAGGAGGTATATTAATGTCATTCGATCAATTAAAGAATAAATATAAAGTATCAAATAACACTTTATTTTGTTACTTTCAACTAAGGGCTTACATAAGAGAAAAACTAGGTCAAACAATGTTATTGCCGAAATCTAATGAAATAGAAATTTTAATTCAAAAAGGAAATATTAAAAAATTTATATCTTGTATGTATAATTTGATTCAAAAACAGGCAATTAAACAAGGAGTCCATAAGTCAAGACAAAAATGGGAAAGTGATTTGAATATTAAAATTGAAGAAACAAATTGGTCAAGACTATGTCTTGATAGTATGACAAATACAATAAATGTTCGGTTAAGATTAGTGCAATATAACTTTCTACATCAATTATATATTACACCACAAAAAATAAATAAATTAAATCCAAGTTTATCTGATCAATGTTTCCGATGTAACCAAGAAACTGGTGCATTTTTACATTCTACATGGTCTTGTTCTAAAATTCAACCTTTTTGGACAAATTTAAGACTTTTACTGGAACAAATTACGGGAATACAACTTCCTCATAATCCAATACTACTTTTACTAGGTGATATTGAAGGAATAAAACCAAAACTCAAACTAAATAAATATCAGAAAGAATTCATAAAAATTGCACTGGCAGTAGCCAAAAAGGCTATTGCAGTTACTTGGAAATCAGATACATATTTAAGTATAGATTGTTGGAAGAAAGAAATCTATGGCTGTATTCCATTAGAAAAAATTACTTATAATTTAAGAGATAAATATGAAACATTTTTGAAAATTTGGTGCCCTTATTTACAAAAGACAGGATTAAATATATAGGTGCTCTGAAGATGAAACAATTGGTTACTTGGGGAAAGAAATAAATATATATACTAAAGTTATTAAGAACTCCATGGAGCATGTGGAGATCTTCCAACAACCAGGCACTCTTTCTTTTTTTTTCTTTCTTACTTTCTCTTTTTTTATATAGGGAAGTTAGGGGGGAGGGGTTAAGGGGGGGGGGGGAAGGGATATATACTTTTTTTTCCACACTTGTAATTACTTAAAAACGCAATTAAATAAAAATTTTTTTTTAAAAATGTGCAGTTAGGTCCAACACAGAGTTGAGAAGGCAAATTCCACTTATTACTCAAGGAGGGATACTCAAGGTGTTTATTACTCAAGGAGGGACATTTAATAACAGGGAAGTTGTACATCTGGGATATTGCACATAGCTGTGTCCCATTGCCTAAAGAATAGAGTATTACTGAAGTCAGTCCGGAGAGGATTCACCATGTCTTCCGAAGACACACACTCAACATTTTAGGAATAGCTTCTTTCCTTCTGCCATCACAATTCTGAATGGACAATGAACCCATGAACAATACCTCAGGATTTTTCTCTCTCTTTTTGTACTACTTACAGTGGCATGCAAAAGTTTAAGCACCCCTGGTCAAAATTGCTGTTACTGTGAATAGTTAAGTGAATAGAAGATGAACTGATCTCCAAAAGTCATAAAGTTAAAGATGAAACATTCTTTTCAACATTTTAGTGTATTATTTTTGTTTTTGTATAATTTTAGAGTGGAAAAAAAGGAAAGGAGCACCATGCAAAAGTTTGGACACACCAAGAGATTTGAGCTCTCAGTTAACTTTTACCAAGGTCTCATACCTTAATTAGCTTGTTAGGGCTATGGCTTGTTCACAATCATCATTAGGAAAGGCCAGGTGATGCAAATTTCAAAGCTTTATAAATACCCTGACTCCTCAAACCTTGTCCCAACAATCAGCAGCCACGGGCTCCTCTAAGCAGCTGCCTAGCATTCTGAAATTAAAATAAATGATGCCCACAAAGCAGGAGGAGGATATAAGAAGATAGCAAAGTGTTTTCAGGTAGCTGTTTCCTCAGTTCGTAATGTAATTAAGAAATGGCAGATAACAGGAACGGTGGAGGTCAAGTTGAGGTCTGGAAGACCAAGAAAACTTTCCAAGAGAACTGCTCGTAGGATTGCTAGAAAGGCAAATCAAAACTCCCGTTTGACTGCAAAGGACCTTCAGGAAGATTTAGCAGACTCTGGAATGGTGGTGCACTGTGCTGCTGTGCAGTGACATCTGCACAAATATGACCTTCACGGAAGAGTCATCAGAAGAAAACCTTTCCTGCGTCCTCACCACAAAATTCAGCATCAGAAGTTTGCAAAGGAACATCCAAACAAGCCTGATATATTTTGCAAACAAGTCCTGTGGACTCATGAAGTTAAAATAGAACTTTTTGGCCACAATGAGCAAAGATATGTTTGGAGAAAAAAGGGTGCAGAATTTCATGAAAAGAACACCTCTCCAACTGTTAAGCATGGGGGTAGACCGATCATGCTTTGGGCTTGTGTTGCAGCCAGTGGCATGGGGAACATTTCACTGGTAGAGGGAAGAATGAATTCAATTAAATACCAGCAAATTCTGGAAGTAAACATCACACTGCCTGTAAAAAAGCTGAAGATGAAAAGAGGATGGCTTGTACAACAGGATAATGTTCCAAAACACACCTCAAAATCGACAATGGACTACCTCAAGAGGCGCAAGCTGAAGGTTTTGCCATGACCCTCACAAACCCCCGACCTAAACATCATCAAAAATCTGTGGATAGCCTCAAAAGAGCAGTGCATGCAAGACAGCCCAAGAATCTCACAGAACTAGAAGCCTTTTGCAAGGAAGAATGGGTGAAAATCTCCCAAACAAGAATTGAAAGACTCTTAGCTAGCTACAGAAAGCGTTTACAAGCTGTGATACTTGCCAAAGGGGGTGTTGCTAAGTACTGAACATGCAGGGTGCCCAAACTTTTGCTTCGGGCCATTTTCCTTTTTTGTTATTTTGAAACTGTAAAAGATGGAAATAAAAAAGTAATCTTGCTTAAAATATTAAAGAAATGTGTCATCTTTAACTTTATGCCTTTTGGAAATTAGGTCATCTTTTACTCACTTAGCTATTCACAGTAACAGAAATTTTGACCAGGGGTGCCCAAATATTTGCATGCCACTGTATATGTGGAGGGGATCATAAAAGTTAAATTCCTTGGTGGACCTTTCCTGGGCCCAGCATGTATGTGCAATTACAAAGAAAGCACCACAGTGCCTCTACTTCCTTGGTAGTTAGTGAAGATTTGACATTACATCCAAAACTTTGACAGTCTTCTATAGATGTGTGGTAGAGAGTATATCAACTAGTTGCGTAACAACCTGGTATGGAAACACCAATGCCTTTGAAAGGAAAATCCTACAAAAGGTAGTGGATATGGCCCAGTCCATTGCCAGTAAACCCCCACCACTGAGCACATCAACACACTGTCCTGTCACAGGAAAGCAGCATCCATCATCAGGAAACCCCACCTCCCAGGTCATGCTCTCTTCTCAATGCTGCCAAGGGAAAGAAGGTACAGGAGCCTCAGGACTCCAACACAGGCATTTAGAAGTCCAGGGAAGAGGAGGAAGTGTTTGGCTTCCTAATGAGTATTAAGGTGGATAAATCCCCAGGGCCCAATGCGATTTACCCCAGGCAATAGACAGTAGGTGCAGGAGTAGGCCATTCGGCCCTTCTAGCCAGCACCGCCATTCACTGTGATCATGGCTGATCATACACAATCGATACCCCGTTCCTGCCCTCTCCCCATATCCCTTGACCCCGCTATCTATAAGAGCTCTATCTAACTCTCTCTTGAATGCATCCAGAGACTTGGCCTCCATGCCTTCTGGGGCAGAGCATTCCACATATCCACCACTCTCTGGGTGAAAAAGTTTTTCCGCATCTCTGTTCTAAATGGCCTCTAGTTCTGGACTCACCCATCAGCGGGAACATGCTTCCTGCCTCCAGTGTGTCCAATCCCTTAATAATCTTATATGTTTCAATCAGATCCCCTCTCATCCTAAATTCCAGTGTATACAAGCCCAGTTGCTCCAAGCTTTCAACATATGACAGTCCCACCATTCCGGGAGTTAACCTTGTGAACCTATGCTGCACTCCCTCAATAGCAAGAATGTCCTTCCTCAAATTTGGAGACCAAAACTGCACACAATACTCCAGGTGGGGTCTCACCAGAGCCCGGTACAGCTGCAGAAGGACCTCTTTACTCCTATACTCAATTCCTCTTGTTATAAAAGCCAGCATGCCATTAGCTTTCTTCACTGCCTGCTGTACCTGCATGCTTGCTTTCATTGACTGATGTACAAGAACACCTAGATCTCGTTGTACTTCCCCTTTTCCTAACTTGACTCCATTTAGATAGTAATCTGCCTTCCTGTTCTTGCCACCAAAGTGGATAACCTCACATTTATCCACATTAAACTGCATCTGCCATACATTTGCCCACTCACCCAACCTGTCCAAGTCACCCTGCATTCTCATAACATCCTCCTGACATTTCACACTGCCACCCAGCTTTGTGTCATCAGCAAATTTGCTAATGTTACTTTTAATCGCTTCATCTAAATCATTAATGTATATTGTAAACAGCTGCGGTCCCAGCACCGAACCTTGCGGTACCCCACTGGTCACAGCCTGCCATTCCGAAAGGGACCCGTTAATCACTACTCTTTGTTTCCTGTCAGCCAGCCAATTTTCAATCCATCTCAGTACTCTGCCCCCAATACCATGTGCCCTAATTTTGCCCACTAATCTCCTATGTGGGACTTTATCAAAAGCTTTCTGGAAGTCCAGGTACACTACATCCACTGGCTCTCCCTTGTCCATTTTCATAGTTACATTCTCAAAAAGCTCCAGATTAGTCAAGCATGATTTTCCCTTCATAAATCCATGCTGACTCGGACTGATCCTTCTACTGCTATCCAAATGTGTCGTAATTTCCTCTTTTATAATTGACTCCAGTATCTTTCCCACCACTGACGTCAGGCTAACCGGTCTATAATTCCCTGTTTTCTCTCTCCCTCCTTTCTTGAAAAGTGGGACAACATTAGCCACCCTCCAATCAGCAGGAATTGTTCCTGAATCTATAGAACATTGGAAAATGATTACCAATGCGTCCACAATTTCTAGAGCCTCCTCTTTAAGTACCCTGAGATGCAGACCATCAGGTCCCGGGGACTTATCAGCCTTCAGACTCAACAGTCTATCCAACACCGTTTCTTGCCTAATATAAATTTCCTTCAGTTCATCCTTTACCCTAGTTCCTTTGGCCACTATTACATCTGGGAGATTGTTTGTGTCTTCCCTAGTGAAGACAGATCCAAAGTACCTGTTCAACTCATCTGCCATTTCCTTGTTCCTCATAATAAATTCACCCGTTTCTGCCTTCAATGGCCCAATTTTGGTCTTATCTATTTTTTTGCTATTCACATAGCAAAATGTGAATGTGAATTTTTTTGCTCCTTTATATTCTTGGCTAGTTTACCTTCGTACCTCATTTTTTCTTGGCGTATTGCCTTTTTTGTTATTTTCTGTTGCTCTTTAAAAGCTTCCCAGTCCTCTGGTTTCCCGCTCATCTTTGCTATGTTATACTTCTTCTCTTTTATTTTTATACTGCCCTTTACTTCCCTTGTCAGCCACGGCCACCCCTTACTCCCCTTAGGATCTTTCTTCCTCTTTGGAATGAACCGATCCTGCACCTTCTGCATTATTCCCAGAAATACCTGCCATTTTTGTTCCACTGTCTTCCCTGCTAGGGTATTGTTTTATTGAACTTTGTCCAGCTCCTCCCTCATAGCTCCATAGTTCTCTTTGTTCAACTGTAATGCTGACACATCCGATTTTCCCTTCTCCTTCTCAAATTGTAGGTTAAAACATATCATTTTTATGGTCACTACCTCCTAATGGTTCCTTTACCTCGAGGTCCCTGATCAAATCTGGTTCATTGCACAACACTAAATCTAGAATTGCCTTCTCCCTGGTAGGCTCCAGTACAACTAAGAATCCATCTCGGAGGCACTCCACAAACTCCCTTTCTTGGGGCCCAGTACCATTCTGATTCTCCCAGTCTACCTGCATGTTGAAATCCCCCATGACAACTGTATCATTACCTTTGTGACATGCCAATTTTAACTCTTCATTCAACTTACACCCTACATCCAGACTGCTGTTTGGGGGCCTGGAGATAACTCCCATTAGGGTCTTTCTACCCTCAGAATTTCTCAGTTTTATCCATACTGACTCTACATCCCCAGATTCTATGTCCCCCCCCTCGCAAGGGACTAAATATCATTCCTCACCAACAGAGCCACCCCACCCACTCTGCCAGTCAGTCTGTCTTTTCGATAAGATGTATATCCTTGAATATTCATTTCCCAGGCCCTGCCCACTTGAAGCCATGTCTCAGTTATTCCCACAACATCCTACTTGCCAATTTCCAACTGAGCCTCAAGCTCATGTACTTTATTCCTTATACTTAGTGCAGTCATATATAATACTTTTAATTTGGTACTCCCCTCTCCTTTCATATCAATTCCTATTTCACTTGGCCATACTGTATGACCTCTTCTTGAGCTTTCTACTCCATTGATTCTGTTGTCCTTTTTAACTTTTCTTAATTTCACTTTCCCTTTAACTCCATCCTTATATTTCCAGTTCATCCCCTCCCCCCACTATTTAGTTTAAACACATCCGTGTTGCAGTGGCAAACCTGTCTGCCAGAATGCTGGTCCCCCACCTATTAAGGTGCAACCCGTCCCTTTTGTACAATTCATCCCTACCCCAAAACAGATCCCAGTGGTCCAAGAATGTAAATCCTTGCTTCCTGCACCAGTTCCTTAGCCACACATTCAGATCCATTATCTCCCTGTTCCTGCCCTCTCCAGCACGAGGAACTGGAAGCAAACCAGAGATAACCACCCTGGAAGTCCTGCTTTTCAGCCTTCTTCCGAGTTCTCTGAAGTCCCGCTGCAGAATGTCCTTCCTCTTCTTCCCGATGTCATTTTTGCTGACATGCACTACCACTTCCGGCTGTTCACCTTCACCCTTGAGGATTCCCTGCAATCAGTCCGTGATGTCCTGGATCCTAGCACCAGGGAGGCAACACACCATCCTTAAATCTCACCTGTTGCCGCAGAAACCCCTTTCCGTACCTCTTACTATGGAGTCCCTACTACCACGGCTCTTCCTGATGTCTGACTCCTCGTCTCTGCTTCTGCACCAATTTTTGGCTCACAGACCTGTCCGCCTCTCAGACTGGCAGTATCTTCTGTCCTGACAGCTTCCAAGAAGGTGAACCTCTTTACGAGAGGTACATCCCCTCAGGTCTCCTGTACTTCAAGCATCCTTTCCTTCCTCATCATTGCCCCCTTTCTCTCTTCTGGTATCCTTGGTGTAACAACCTCTCTGTAGGTCCTGTCCAGAAAACCCTTGTTTTCGCAGATAAACCTGAGGTCATCCAGATCTTTCTTCAGTGCTGCAACATGCTCCTTCAGAAGCTGAATCTGGACACACTTTCCACAGCTGTAGCAGCCGGGGACACCATCAGTGTCCCTGACCTCTCACATCATGCACATAGCACACTGAATCAGCTTAGTGGTCATGTCTTCACCCTCTGCAACTGTGCCTGGCGTAGTCTCCTCGCCGAAGACTCTCGAGCCAAAGACTAGCACTTTCCACACCAGGCACTTCCCTCGATCAGGCCACTTCCCGACAGGCTATTGAAGGAGGCAAGAGATGAGGTTGCTGGGGCCTTGACCAGTATTTTCATGTCTATTCTAGGCACAGGTCCTGGAGGACTGGCGAGTGGCTAATGTTTTACCTCTATTTAAGAAGGGAACAAGGGGAAATCCTGGGAACTATAGACCAGTGAGTCTCAGGTCAAATGTAGAGAAATTGCTGGAGAAAATTCTTAGGGATAGGATATATGAGCATTTGGAAACCCATGGCTGAATTAGGGAGAGTCAGTATGGCTTTGTGCAAGGCAGGGCATGTCCTACCAACTTGATTGAGTTTTTTGACAAAGTGACGAGGGATTAAATGTGGATTTTGCCTACATCGATTTAGTAAGGTGTTCATCTAAGTCCTCATGGGAGGCTATTCCAGAAGATTAAGATGCATGGGGTCCGTGGCAAATTGGCTGTTTGGATTCAGAACTGGATTGCACATAGAAGAGAGAGGTTGAAGCGACTTACTAAAGCTGGAGTTTGTAATTAGTGATTTGTAATCGGCAGCCATCTGTGCTGGGACCTCTGCTGTTTGTGATGTATGTAAATGAACTGGATGAAAATGTAGATGATACTAAGATCGGTTGAGTTGTGGATAGTGTAGAAGACTGGCAAATAATACAGTGTGCTATAGATCAGTTGCAGATGTGGGCAGAGAAATGGCAGATGGAGTTTAACCCAGATAAATGTGATGTGTTGCACCTCAGTTAAGCAAATACAAGGAGACAGTACACTGTTAAGGGCAAAGTCCTTAACAGTGATGCTGAGCAGAAAGATCTTGGGATCCAAGTTCATAGCTCCTTGAAAGTGGCTACACAGGTCGATAGGGTGGTTAAGAAGGCATATGGAATGCCTGCTTTTATTAGCTGAGGCATTGAATTCACAAGTCACGAGGTTATGTTGCAACTTTATAAGATTCTGGTTAGGCCACATCTAGAGTATTGCATTCAGTTCTGTTTGCCTCACCATAGGAAGGATGTTGAGGCTTTGGAGAGGGTGCAGAAGAGGTTCACCAGGATGCTGCTGGTTTAGAGGGCATGGGCTATCATGAGAGGCTGGGTAAACATAGGTTGTTTTCTCTGAAGTGGCAGAGGCTGAGGGGAGATCTGATGGAGGTTTATAGGATTATGAAAGACACAGATAGAGTAGATAGGGAGTATCTGTTTCCCAGGGTAGAAAGGTCTAGTATCAGAGCGTGAGAGGGGATGTGAGGGATAGGGTTTTTACTCAGCAAATGGTGGATGCCTGGAATGCGCTGCCTGCTATGGTGGCAGAGGAAAACACATTAGAGGCTTTTAAGAGTTAGACACATGAATGTGAGGAAGACGGAGGGATATGAACACTGTGTAGGTAGGAGTTTGGGTGTTTTTGCTATGCTTTTTAACTGGTTTGGCACAACATTGTGGGCTGAAGGGCCTGTACCTGTGTTGTCCTGTTCTACATTCTATAACTCACGCCACCAGGTTCAGGAACAATTAATACCCCTCAACCATCACCCTCTTAATTAAATGGGGCTAACTTCACTCAGCTTCATTTGCTCCATCACAGAAATGTCTCCACAACCTATAGACACCGTTTCAAGGACTCTTCATTTCATGTTCTCCATCATTATTGCTTACTTGTTTATTATTTATTTATTTTTGCATTTGCACAGTTTGTTGTCTTGTGCACACTGGTTGAATGCCCAAGATGATGCAGCCTTTCATCAATTATATTATGGTTATTATAATAGTATGGATTTATTGGGTATGCCCCCAAGAAACTGAATCTCAGGATTGTATATGGTGACATATATGTACTTTGATAATAAATTTACTTTGTACTTTAGCTTTTATATATACTCCATATTGTAATGTATAGCTTTTATTATTATATATTGCAATGTACTGTTGCAGCAAAACAATATATTTCATAACATATGCCAGTGATATTAAATCTGATTCACTGTAGTCAATCCAGAGGAGATTCAGCAGTGTTGTTCTATCCAGACAGGCTGGACAGTTTGGATCTGTATTCCTTGGAGTTTAGCAGAACAAAGAACATTCTTAGGAGGACTGACTCGGGAGATGTAGGGATGTTTCCTCCCGTGGGAAAGTCAGGAACAAGGAACAGAGGCACAAGGTAGGGAGATGGTCATTTAACCCTGAGGTGTGTAAAGATCCAGCACAGTAACAGGTCCTTCCAGTCCACGGAGCCTGTGCCACCCATGTGGTCAATCAACCTACTAATCCATACACCTTTTGAAACCTGAGCATACCAGGAAGACCATACAAACTCCTGACAGACAGCAGTGGGAATTGAATCTAGGTTGCTGGCACTGTAAAACAATACGCTACCATGCCACCCTTCAGTCAGAGGGAGGTGAATCCATGGAATATTGTGCCAGAGTAGGCCATTCGACCCAACTGGTCCAGTCCCCAACCAGGGTATCCAGCTAAGCTAGTCCCAAAACCCTTTGGACCTGGAGTTTCCAACTGGAGTCCAAGGACTCATGGTGAGTGGGAAGGTTACAAGGCATAAAGAAGGTTGGAAACCTCTGTTCTAAACCTTACCTTTTCATGTACCTGTCCAGGTTAATGCACCAATTTCTCTGGCAGCTCTCTCCATATACCCACCACCCTCTGGGTGATATAAAAATTAACCAGAATAGTTGAGCACTGATTGCATGGAAAGATGGAATAGAATTGAGGGCCTGGGTGTCCTCTTGTTGTTATGACCTTTCTAAAGGAGAGATAACAGGGAACGTTAACCAGAGAGGTGGGAATTTGAGTTAGTTCGCATGTGAAGAGTGGCCTGACCCACAGCCTTTGACCCAAATGTTGATCCTGTGCCTCTCTCCATTGACGTTGCCCGACCAGCTGAGGATTTCCAACAATTTCCGTTTTTATTTTGAATTCCCAGCTACTCCCGGGCAACACACACAAAATGCTGGTGGAATGCAGCAGGCCAGGCAGCATCTATAGGAAGAAGTACAGTCGACGTCTCGGGCTGAGACCCTTCGTTAGGACTAAATGAACTGCCGGGAAAGGTGGGATTCCGGAGTGGATCCGAAGTTACTCCCTGACCGGCGGAAATCCAGAACGACTCACGGAGCGGACTCAAAGTAATTCTTGGGGTCCAGCAGGCATCCGGAAAGACTCCCGGGTAGCCGGAGTGGACCCTGACTTACTCCTTGAGACCGGCGGAAATCCAGAATGACTCCCGGAGACCGAAACAGATCTGGAGAGACTCCATCGGACAGGAGCAGATTCGGAGAGAATCTGGAATCTGGAGTAACTCCCGGATAGCTGCCCTGACTCCAGACGGGGCGGAGTTGGACGAAGACTGTGTACAATCTCCATGGAGACGCGAAGTTGCGGCTTCTGAGAGTTTGTGTTGGATTCCAGACGGGACACCGGCTTCGTGTCTGTACAGTCACCTACACCCGGCCTGTGAGTGGTCCGCTGCCCTCATCTGTCTGTCCCACCCGGCAGGCTGCTGTCGTCTATAGCATCGTCTGTCTGTCTCACTCTGTCTCCCAGCCTGTTTCTCTGGGGGTTGTTCAGTCCACAGGTGAATCGTGTGCCTGACCATTTAGTCCGTGGGGGCCGTGTGTGTGCACAGTCCTGTTTAAGCGGGGATCCGGGTGCTGCGAGCGTGGGAAGCTCCTGTTTTGCGCAGTCCCGTGTGAGCGATGACCTGGGTTTGTCCGCTGTCTCGTGTGAGTGTGGGGGTCCCGTGTGTGAGATCCCCTGTATATTTGAACGTCCTGTGTGTCCGCTATCGCTGTCCGGTTGGCGAATCGGTTCAAATTGTGTTGCCTCTCCACAGCTCCGAACGCCGTCGCTTCGGCCATGAGCACAGGCACCTGGGTGGGACCCTGGAGGCCGCACCGACCCAGAGGGCAGATCGCAGCCTATTACAGTAGCCCCGGACCCAAGTACAGGCTGCCGGGATCCACGGGTAGGTGGGCCGTCGGTGAGCCGGTAAACTCGGAACGGAGTGTTCAGTTGAGACCCAGAAAGAGTTTGAGGTGATTGTGTCGTGACGGGGCAGTTTGATAGAGCAGTGTGTGAGCGTATGAAAGACACTTGGACAGGTCCATAGATAGACGCAAGGATAGTGGTGGTTGGGGCAGGTAGGGCTCGTCAGCTGTGTTTGGCAGCTCATCTCGAAGGATAGCTCCTATGGTAAACCTCCGCTGCCTTGCGGCTATACCCACTCATGGGGAAGGCTTCGGGGGTAAATCCCGAGGAAAAATCTGGAGCTGGTCCCTAAGGCAGTTCTTCATTGTCTTCAACGCTGACTGATAACTCCCGTGATGCCGCTGGTTCCAAACTGTATCGGCGTCTGTTGTTCCTTTGGACATCAGCTGGGTGAAGAGGGGGAGCCTGCTGTTTGGCCAACAGCTCGCTCTCCATGTCATACTGCCCGGCGTGTGTATTACATAGACAGCTCGGACGCAACACCCCTGGTCGACCCTGACAACGGAGGCCTTCAGGTAGAGAAGAGTTCGGCACGCAGGCCGTCATCGGTAAGGCCATTGACTATAGGAGTGGGGAAGTTAGGCTGTAGTATACAAGACGTTGGTGAGGCTGCACTTGTACTGTGTACAGATTTGGTCACCCTGTTACAGGAAAGGGGCAACATCGAAAAGGGTAGTGAAAACAGAAGTGCAAGTGTTAGATTTGAATACGGAATAAGGCAGGTGATTTTCTAGCGCAGTTAGAGATCGCAGATACAACGTCGTATGCATCACTGAGCCGTTGCTGAAAGAAAAGCTTAACATCCAAGGATACACATAGTATGGAAAGTACAGGCAGGTAGGCAGAGGGGTGGGTCTTCTGGTAAAAAAAAGAAACCCAGTCCTTAGAAAGAGGTGACAGGATCTGAAAATGTTTAGTCCTTGTGGGTAGAATTAAGAAACTGCAAGGGTGAAAGACCCTGATGGGAGTTATATACAGGCCTCCAAACAATAGCCAGGATGTGGGCAGCGGCGGTGGAGACAGATAGGATAGAGTCTTTTAAGAGACTCCTGGGTAGGCACATGGAGCTTAGAAAAATAAAGGGCTATGGGTAAAGCCTAGGCAGTTCTAAGGTAAGGACATGTTCAGCACAGCATTGTGGGCCAAAGGGCCTGTATTGTGCTGTATGTTTTCTATGTTTCTAAATTATAACAAGAGATGTTAAAAGGAATGTTAAAAGGGCAATGTTAGGATAGTCATAGGGGGAAATTTAATATGCTGGCAGATTGAGAAAATCAGATTGGTACTAGATCTAAAGAGAGTGAATTTGTAGAATGCCCATGAGATGATTTTTAGAACAGCTTGTAACTGAGTCCACAAGAGGAAAGGACATTTTGGTTTGGGTGCTGGTGACTAGTGGTGTTCCACAGGGGTCAATATTGGAATCACTTCTTTTCACATTACCGTATATGTCAACAATTTGATGAAATTGATGGCTTTGTGGTCAAATTTGCAGATGATATAAAGATAGGTGGCAGGGTAGGAAGTTCTGAGGAGACATTGGCAATAGTGAGGCCGGATCTGGAGTATTGTGTACAGTTCTGGTCACCAAATTATAGGAAAGATGTCAACAAAATAGAGAGTACAGAGGAGATTTACTAGAATGTTACCTGGGTTTCAGCACCTAAGTTACAGAGAAAGGTTGAACAAGTTAGGTCTTTATTCTTTGGAGCGTAGAAGGTTGAGGGGGACTTGATAGAGGTATTTAAAATTATGAGGGAGATAGATAGAGTTGATGTGGATAGGCTTTTTCCATTGAGAGTAGGGGAGATTCAAATGAGAGGACATGAGTTGAGAGTTAGGGGGCAAAAGTTTAGGGGTAACACGAGGGAGAACTTCTTTACTCAGAGAGTGGTAGCTGTGTGAAACAAGCTTCCAGTAGAAGTGGTAGAGGCAGGTTCAGTATTGTCATTTAAAGTAAAATTGGATAGGTATATGGACAGGAAAGGAATGGAGGGTTATGGGTTGAGTGCAGTTCAGTGGGACTAGGTGAGAGTAAGCGTTCAGCACGGACTAGAAGGGCCGAGATGGCCCGTTTCCGTGCTGTAATTGTTATATGGTTATATGACAAAGAGGCTACAGAAGGACTTCGACATATTAGGAGAATAGACAAAGAAGTGGCAGATTGGATGTAGTGTCAACAACTGGTTGAGGCCAGCAGGTTTAATGAGTGAGAAAGAATTGTGGTTGAGAACTGGGTTTAAGTAGGTTGCAGGTGATGAGTTGGAAATGAGTGGCAGATGAATATTGTTAGCTGGTGGAGACTGGGAGGAGCCAGCCTGTGCAGGCTTGACAGGAGGGGCATAGTCAGGGTGAAAGCACATGTCTGATTACCAGGGTAGTTGCTAAAAATAAAAATAAGAGGGCTTAGGTTTAAGATCCAAGGTGAGAGATTAAAAGGGAGATCAGGGACAGCTTTTTCACATAAAGGGTGGAGCAGAGTTGGAATGAGCTGGCAAGAATAGTAGCCGAGTAGGCAATATCATGATAGCAGTCCCTACACCACTATCTCCATGTGACTGTTACACAGTGAGTGACCCCCTGAACAGGCCCTACACCCCACCATCTCCATGCGACTGTTACACAGTGAGTGACCCCTGAACAGGCCCTACACCCCACCATCTCCATGCGACTGTTACACAGTGAGTGACCCCCTGAACAGGCCCTACACCCCACCATCTCCATGCGACTGTTACACAGTGAGTGACCCCCTGAACAGGCCCTACACCCCACCATCTCAATGCAACTGTTACACAGTGAGTGACCCCCTGAACAAGCCCTACACCCCACCATCTCAATGCAACTGTTACACAGTGAGTGACCCCTGAACAGGCCCTACACCCCACCATCTCCATGGGACTGTTACACAGTGAGTGACCCCTGAACAGGCCCTACACCCCACCATCTCCATGCGACTGTTACACAGTGAGTGACCCCTGAACAGGCCCTACACCCCACCATCTCCATGCGACTGTTACACAGTGAATGACCCCTGAACAGGCCCTACACCCCACCATCTCCATGTGACTGTTACGCAGTGAGTGACCCCCTGAACAGGCCCTACACCCCACCATCTCCATGCGACTGTTACACAGTGAGTGACCCCCTGAACAGGCCCTACACCCCACCATCTCCATGCGACTGTTACACAGTGAGTGACCCCTGAACAGGCCCTACACCCCACCATCTCCATGCGACTGTTACACAGTGAGTGACCCCTGAACAGGCCCTACGCCCCACCATCTCCATGCGACTGTTACACAGTGAGTGACCCCCTGAACAGGCCCTACACCCCACCATCTCCATGCGACTGTTACACAGTGAGTGACCCCTGAACAGGCCCTACACCCCACCATCTCCATGCGACTGTTACACAGTGAGTGACCCCCTGAACAGGCCCTACACCCCACCATCTCCATGCGACTGTTACACAGTGAGTGACCCCCTGAACAGGCCCTAAACCCCACCATCTCCATGTGACTGTTACACAGT
This sequence comes from Hemitrygon akajei, assembly GCF_048418815.1. NCBI lineage: Eukaryota > Metazoa > Chordata > Chondrichthyes > Myliobatiformes > Dasyatidae > Hemitrygon > Hemitrygon akajei. Next base: position 187,442,635 of record NC_133129.1, read on the forward strand.
GAGTGACCCCTGAACAGGCCCTAAACTCCACCATCTCCATGCGACTGTTACACAGTGAGTGACCCCCTGAACAGGCCCTACACCCCACCATCTCCATGCGACTGTTACACAGTGAGTGACCCCCTGAACAGGCCCTACACCCCACCATCTCCATGCGACTGTTACACAGTGAGTGACCCCCTGAACAGGCCCTAAACCCCACCATCTCCATGCGACTATTACACAGTGAGTGACATTCTCACCTCTCTCCCCTTCCCGCACTCTCCAGTTCTGGAAGCCCCCCACCAACCCCACGGTCAGTGACCCTCCCTGTTACGTTCCAGGTTTCGAACAGCACGACACGACCAAGTTCCGATCTCCGGCATACAGTTTTGGTGTTCCTCATGCCCGCCTGACAGTGGACAGCTCCCCAGGGCCAACGTACCTCATCCCCTCCTTGCTCACCAGGAGGGGTAGGGACGGCACCCCTGCCTACTCCCTCTACAGCCGCCCCAAGGAGATCCGCTCCTTCCAGACGCCGGGACCAGGTAAGCAGACTGCAGGGAAGGGGGAACACTGGCTTACTGGCTCTCACTGGTCAGTTGATGACACTGGGTCAGTGAGGGTTCACTGGATGTCACTGTGACAGTGAGGGTCACTTGGTGTCACTGGGTCAATGGGGGTCACTATCACTGGGGGCCAATTTGTCACTGTGTCACTGGGTCAGTGGGAGTCACTTTGACACTGGGTGTCACTGGGGGCCAATTTGTCACTGTGTCACTGGGTCAGTGGGAGTCACTTTGACACTGGGTGTCACTGGGGGCCAATTTGTCACTGTGTCACTGGGTCAGTGGGGGTTACAGGGTACCATTGGGTCCTAGTGGGGATTACTGGGTGTCATTGAGTACCGCTGGATCAGTGGGGGTCACTTTGTCACTAGGTGTCACTGGGTCAGTGGGGGTTACTGGGTTTCACTGGGTACCGCTGGATCAGTGGGGGTCACTTTGTCACTAGGTGTCACTGGGTCAGTGGGGGTTACTGGGTTTCACTGGGTACCGCTGGGTCAGTGGGGGGTCACTTTGCCACTAGGTGTCACTGGGTCAGTGGGGGTTACTGGGTTTCACTGGGTACCACTGGGTCTCAGTGGGGATTACTGGGTGTCACTGGGTACCGCTGTGTCAGTGGGGGGTCACTTTGCCACTAGGTGTCACTGGGTCAGTGGAGTTACAGTGGGTACCGCTGGGTCAGCCCCACCACCCACTTTGTTTCCCCAAAACTCACCCACATTCAGGTCACAACTGCTCACCCTCACAGACAGTCCCTCACCTTGCACTCGCTCCATTCCCTCTCCAGCTGCCCCTGCTCTGACCACATCCTCACTCCATATGTGTGTTCCTGTGCAGGAGCCTATGCCCCCGAGAGCTCGGGACGTTCAGCCTACTCCGCAACCCCTGCATTCTCCATCGCTGGGAGAACCAAAGGCTTCAGGACTGACCTGTCACCGGGTAGGTGTTCATTTGCTCTTAACTTGCGCAATAATCTTATCGAATGCCCTCTGAAAATCCAAATACATCATCTGGATACCATTCACACACTGGCTTGGTACTTTGTCAAAAACTAAAGAACTAGTCGAACCTGATCCCTTCTCAGGGAGCAATGTTTACTCAACATGACCACATTGTTTGAGTGTCCTGTTCCACTTCTCCGATGACGGACAGCACATACAATGGAATGCCAGGTTGTGTTAATTTGACCAAACATTCCCTTTGCCTGAATGGGGACATTTCACCTGTGGTTTTCTATTCAGCCGTCTGAAGGAGCAGCCACTGTGTACGCTGCCTCCGTGGCCACCAGTCCGTTATCTCACGGGTTTTGAATCCTAATTCAATAGGTGCCAGAGGCTTATCAGTTGTGGTCTAATTGGTTCTGGAACATTTTACTTCTGTGACAGGGGTTTTAACAGATTTGCTCATTGTCTTTCACCTTGCTTACTCCCTGCTGTTACTGTGAACATAAGTACAAAGTGCTTGTTCAGTGATTTTGTCACTTCCTCATCCTGCTCTCTGTTTGGGGGTTCAAAGGAGCAACATTTGCCGCTTGCAACCTTCTTGTTCTCGCTCATATTCTATTTGTCCTTTGATCAATGTTCCAATCTGATCTTTTTGCTTTGTAAAATCCTCCTGATTCTTTCACACTCATATGCCAACAATGACAAGGCTGGTCTCTAGAATCTGAGGAATCTACTCTTTCACTTTGCATTTTAACTCTGTGGAGTTTCCACTATCTTCAATCAATTCTGTGCAGTGATTAGAAAGGGCATCAAAGGTTAAGGGGGGAATGCTGGAAAATAGCAAGCAGACTCGTTGGGCTGAATGGCCTAATTCTGCTATTATTCTTATGGTCCTTTGGGCTCCTTGCAGGCCCTGCAGCCTACCTCCTGCCTTCTGTGCTGGGTCCAAACATTGTCACCAAAGCTTCTTCTGCCAACTTTTCTCTGAGTGGACGAAGCAAGACCGGCAGTTTCCATGAAGACTTACAGAAGGTAACTTCTCTCACACACACTTGGGTGGCAGTTCCAACAGCTGGGAGTGTCGCAATTGTTACTGGTACAGAGATGTGGCTTCAAACCCCACCACATGGCTGGAGAATTCAATCTTACATAATTTATAAAGCCTGCAAGCTGCTTTTCAGTGCAGATCACTGTAAACACTTTCCCAGTTCACAGATCCCTCTGTCTGGCTCCATCTTGGACAATGACTCCCATCCACTCCATAATGTACTGGTTAGGCACAGGAGTACATTCAGCCAGAGACTCATTCCACCGAGATGTAACACTGAGCATCATAGGAAGTCATTTCTGCCTGTGGCCATCAAACTTGACAACTCCTCCCTCGGAGTGTCAGACACCCTGAGCCAATAGGCTGGTCCTGGACTAATTTCCATTTGGCATTATTATTTAATTATTTATGGTTTTATATTGCTATATTTCTACACTATTCTTGGTTGGTGCAACTGTAATGAAACCCAATTTCCCTCGGGATCAATAAAGTATGTCTGTCTGTCTGTCAGGCCATCAATCGCTCCTCGTACAATAAGTCTTTAAATCCTGGAATCACTCTCATGATCCTCCTCGGAACCCTCTCTAATGCCAGCACGTGCTTTCTTAAATAAGGGGCCCAAACCTGTTCATAATACTTCGAGGCCTCACCAGTGCTTTATAAAGCCTCAGCATTATATTGTGCTTTTCTAAGACTATAAGGTATAGGAGCAGAACTAGGAAATTTGGCCCATCGAGTCTGCTCCACCATTTCATCATGACTGATCCAATTTTCCTTTTAGCCCCAATCTCCTGCCTTCTCCCCATATCCCTTTATGTTCTGTCCAATGAAGTATCTAACATCCACTGCCTTAAATATACATAAAGTCGGTCTCCAAAGATGCCCATGGCAAAGAATTCCACAGATCAACAACTCTCTGGCTAAAGAAATTCCTCCCCTTTTCCGTTCTAAAAGGACATCCCTCTATTCTGAGGCTGTGTCCTCTGGTCTTAGACTTTTCCACCATAGGAAACGTCCTCTCCACATCCACTCTTTCAAGGCCTTACACCACTCAATAGGTTTCAATGAGGTCACCGCTTGGTCTTCACTGTGGAAGACACTAGCGGTATGGTGGAAGTTCCAGATGTCAGAGGTCATGAAGAAGTTACCATTACTAGAGAGAAGGTTCTTGGGAAACTGAAAGGTAAGTCACCTGGATCTGAATTTCAATGAATACAAACCCAGAGCCATCAAACGCTGTTCATATGACAAGCCATTCAATCCTGGAATCATTTTTGTGAACAGTTTCAGCACATCCTTTTTAAGATAAGGGGCCTAAATCTTCTCACAATTCTCCAAGTGAGGCCTCACCAGTGCTTTATAAAGTCTCAACATTACATCCGTACTTTTATATTCTTGTCTTCTTGAAATGAACACTAACATCGCATTTGCCTTCCTCACCACAGACCCAACCTGAAAATTAACCTTTAGGGAATCCTTCACTAGGACTCTCAAGTCCCTTTGCACCTCAGTTCTTTGTATTTTCTCTCCATTTAAAAAAATTGTCAACTCTTTCATTTCTTCTACCAAAATAAATGACCATACACTTCCCAAAACATATTCCATCTGTCATTTCTTTACACATTCTCCTAATCTGTTTAAGTCCATCTGTAGCCTCTCTACTTCCTCAAAACTACCTGCCCCTCCACCTATCTTCATTTCACCTGCAAACTTTGCAACAAAGCCATCAATTCCATCATCCAAATCATTGACCTACAACATAAAAAAGAATTGGTCCCAACACAGATGCCTGTGGATCAGCGCTAGTCACCAGCAGCCAGCCTGAAAAGGTTCACTTTATTCTCACTCTCTGCCAACTACCAATCAGCCACTGTTTTATCCATGCCAGAATCTTTCTTGTAATACCATGGGCTTGTAGCTTGTTAAGCAGCCTCTTAGTCAAAAGCCTTCAGGACTTTTTTTTCCAATCCTGCTGAAGGGACTCAGCCCAAAAACATCGACTATACTCTTTTCCATAGATGCTGTCTGGCTTGCTGAGTTACTCCAGCATTTTGTGTGTGTGGTTCTTTTGTCTGTCCTGCTTGTTATTTCTTCAAAGAATTCCAAGAGATTTGTCAGGCAGGATTTTCCCTTGAGGAAACCATGCTGACTGTGGCCTATTTTATCATGTGCCTTCAAGTACCCTAAAACCACATCCTTAACAATCAACTCCAACATCTTCCCAACCACTGAGGTCAGACTAACTGGCCTATTGTTTCCTTTCTTCTGCCTCTCTCCCTTCTTGAAGAGTGGAGTGACATTTGCAATTTTCCAGTCTTCTGGAACCATTCCAGAACCTGGTGATTCTTGAAAAATCATTACTAATGCCTGCACAATCTCTTCAGCCATCTCTTTCAGAATCCTGGGGTGAACACCATCTGGTCCAGGTGACTAACCTTCAGGTCTTTCAGTTTTCCAAGAATCTTTTTCCTGGTAATGGCAACTTCACACACTTCTTCCCCCCCAACACCTGGAACTTCTACCATGCTGCTAGAGTCTTCCACAGTGAAGACTGATGCAAAATAATATTTCAGTTCATCCGCCATTTTCTTGTCCCCCATTACTAGCTTTGCAGCATCGTTTTCCAGAGGTCCATATCTACTCTTGCCTCTCCTTTACAATTTATGTAGCTGAAGAAACTTTTGTTATCCTCTTTAATATTTATGGCATTAGGCCCTGGATCGGTGGGTTGACAGTCACTCTTTATGGAAGGACTGAGTTCATGCGGCTGCTCTCCTCGTAGGCAGTGAAAAGATGTTTCTCATATTCTGAGATTTATGTGATTATTTATATCGGTTTCCCTCAGTTTTCAGTGTTTTCTTTCTTGTGGTTGATTGGTGGTTGGGTGGGTGATTTGTTAATTTTTTGTGTGTGTGGTGGGAAGGTGGTTGGGGATTTGGTGCTGTTCTTCTCTGTGAGTCAGGGGGCCTGGGATTGTTATGTGCAGAGGATCATTGATTGTTATTGTGGCTGTTTTTTGCTGTGGATAGTGGTTTGGGGTTTGCAAGTTTTGTTTCTTTTACATGCCAATTGGGGGGGGGGGTTGTTGATTTATACATGCATACTTTGACAATGAAATGAACCTTTGAACATTCATATTCCATCTTTACCTTCTTAATGACTTTTTTGTTGCCTATGTTGGTTTTTAAAGGCTTCCCAGTCCTCTGACTTCCTACTAATTTTTGCTCTATTATATGCCCTCTCTTTGGCAATTATATTCTATTCCTCTTGAAAAGAATGCTAACATTGCATTTGCCTTCCTCACCACCGACTAAATCTGCAAATTAACCTTTATCAAATCCTGCATGACTCTCAAGTTCCTTTGCACCTCAAATTTTTGAATTCTCTTCATTTAGCAAATTGTCTATGCTTTTATTCCTTAAACCAAAGTGCATGACCATACACTTCCCGACACTATTCCATCTACCACTTCTTTGCCCATTCTCCTACTCTGTCTAAAACCTTCTTTAGCCTCTTTGCTTCCTCAAAACTACTCGTCCCTCCAACTGTTTTTGTATTATCTGCAAACTTGGCCACAAGGCCATCAAGCCATCAGAAGGTCCAGAGGAGGTTCACAAGAATTATTCTGGGAATGAAAGGGTTAATATATGAGTAGCATTTGATGACTCTATGCCTGTACTGACTGGAGTTTAGAAGAATGATGGGGGAATTTCATTGAAACCTATTGAATATTGAAGGGCTTAAATAGGGTGGATGTGGAGAGGATGTTTCCTATAGTGGGTGAGTTCAGGACCAGAGGATGCAGCCTCAGAACAGAGGGGTGTCCATTTAGAAAAGGGATGAGGAGGAATTTCTTTAGCTAGAGGCTGGTGAATCTGTGGAATTTATTATCACATTGCTGTGGAGACCAAGTTACTGGGTAAGTTTAGAGAGTGATAGATTCTTGATTAGCCAAGGTGTCAAAGATTACGGGCAGCCACTAAGAGAATGGAATTGAGAGGGGTAATAAATCAGCCATAATAGAATGGCGGAGCAGACACGATGGTCTGAATGGCCTAATTCTGGCCCTGTGTTCTGTGGTGTTATGAATTATGTAACTGCATATATTCACTTATTTGTCACTTGCTGAGAGATAGTGTGCCAAGGATATAGCACTATTCCGCTGCCTTTGTCCTGATGGCTGAGGATGTGAGTTTGGAAGGTGCTGAGGGACTAAGCTGGGCATGTAGTTGCAGTGTACACTGTGTGCCGGTGTGGGAAGGGGGAGGGGTGCTAATCCAGTGGGCTAATGTTATCCAGGCAGGCGACCATGGTGCCATTGAGTCTTTAGGGTAGCTAGTGAGAGTGTTTCTTGTTGGAGGTGGTCATGGGCAAGCCCTCAGGAGGGTTTTGAATAGGGCAAACACTGGGAGTTTGGGTGCCAGCAACTTTTTGCATTACCATGTTGTTTTGTTCCCTCAGACCCCAGGACCAGGAGCATACAGAGTCACCGACACCAGTGTGTACAAGCAGAAACCTCCTCAGTTCAGTATCTTAGGTCGGAACCAGTTGCCCGGTGATTCAACAAGAAAACCGGGACCTGGCAGTCACAGTCCGGAAAAGGTAATGGAAAACTTACAGGAGCTGAGTGGTGATCGCACTTTCACCAGTGCAGTGCTACCCAAATCAGAAGCTTCATAAGTCCTGTTCACCTCCAGCTCCAATGCTCCCTCACTATCTCCCCTTGGCCAATACCCTAGCAGGGAAGACAGTGGAACAAAAATGGCAGGTATTTCTGGAAATAATGCAGAAGGTGCAGGATCGGTTCATTCCAAAGAGGAAGAAAGATCCTAAGGGGAGTAAGGGGCGGCCGTGGCTGACGAGGGAAGTAAAGGGCAGTATAAAAATAAAAGAGAAGAAGTATAACATAGCAAAGATGAGTGGGAAACCGGAGGACTGGGAAGCTTTTAAAGAGCAACAGAAGATAACAAAAAAGGCAATACGCCAAGAAAAAATGAGGTACGAAAGTAAACTAGCCAAGAATATAAAGGAGCAAAAAAATTCACATTCACATTTTGCTATGTGAATAGCAAAAAAAAGATAAGACCAAAATTGGGCCATTGAAGGCAGAAACGGGTGAATTTATTATGGGGAACAAGGAAATGGCAGATGAGTTGTACAGGTACTTTGGATCTGTCTTCACTAGGGAAGACACAAACAATCTCCCAGATGTAATAGTGGCCAAAGGAACTAGGGTAAAGGATGAACTGAAGGAAATTTATATTAGGCAAGAAACGGTGTTGGATAGACTGTTGAGTCTGAAGGCTGATAAGTCCCCGGGACCTGATGGTCTGCATCTCAGGGTACTTAAAGAGGTGGCTCTAGAAATTGTGGACGCATTGGTAATCATTTTCCAATGTTCTATAGATTCAGGAACAATTCCTGCTGATTGGAGGATGGCTAATGTTGTCCCACTTTTCAAGAAAGGAGGGAGAGAGAAAACAGGGAATTATAGACCGGTTAGCCTGACGTCAGTGGTGGGAAAGATACTGGAGTCAATTATAAAAGAGGAAATTACGACACATTTGGATAGCAGTAGAAGGATCAGTCTGAGTCAGCATGGATTTATGAAGGGAAAATCATGCTTGACTAATCTGGAGCTTTTTGAGGATGTAACTATGAAAATGGACAAGGGAGAGCCAGTGGATGTAGTGTACCTGGACTTCCAGAAAGCTTTTGATAAAGTCCCACATAGGAGATTAGTGGGCAAAATTAGGGCACATGGTATTGGGGGCAGAGTACTGAGATGGATTGAAAATTGGCTGGCTGACAGGAAACAAAGAGTAGTGATTAACGGGTCCCTTTCGGAATGGCAGGCTGTGACCAGTGGGGTACCGCAAGGTTCGGTGCTGGGACCGCAGCTGTTTACAATATACATTAATGATTTAGATGAAGCGATTAAAAGTAACATTAGCAAATTTGCTGATGACACAAAGCTGGGTGGCAGTGTGAAATGTCAGGAGGATGTTATGAGAATGCAGGGTGACTTGGACAGGTTGGGTGAGTGGGCAAATGTATGGCAGATGCAGTTTAATGTGGATAAATGTGAGGTTATCCACTTTGGTGGCAAGAACAGGAAGGCAGATTACTATCTAAATTGAGTCAAGTTCGGAAAAGGGGAAGTACAACGAGATCTAGGTGTTCTTGTACATCAGTCAATGAAAGCAAGCATGCAGGTACAGCAGGCAGTGAAGAAAGCTAATGGCATGCTGGCTTTTATAACAAGAGGAATTGAGTATAGGAGTAAAGAGGTCCTTCTGCAGCTGTACAGGGCCCTGGTGAGACCCCACCTGGAGTATTGTGTGCAGTTTTGGTCTCCAAATTTGAGGAAGGACATTCTTGCTATTGAGGGAGTGCAGCATAGGTTCACAAGGTTAATTCCCGGAATGGCGGGACTGTCATATGTTGAAAGATTGGAGTGACTGAGCTTGTATACACTGGAATTTAGGATGAGAGGGGATCTAATTGAAACATATAAGATTATTAAGGGATTGGACACACTGGAGGCAGGAAGCATGTTCCCGCTGATGGGTGAGTCCAGAACTAGAGGCCGCAGTTTAAGAATAAGGGGTAGGCCATTTAGAACAGAGATGCGGAAAAACTTTTTCACCCAGAGAGTGGTGGATATGTGGAATGCTCTGCCCCAGAAGGCATGGAGGCCAAGTCTCTGGATGCATTCAAGAGAGAGTTAGATAGAGCTCTTATAGATAGCGGGGTCAAGGGATATGGGGAGAGGGCAGGAACGGGGTACTGATTGTGTATGATCAGCCATGATCACAGTGAATGGCGGTGCTGGCTAGAAGGGCCGAATGGCCTACTCCTGCACCTACTGTCTATTGTCTAATATCCTGCCTTCAAGTTTGAAGTTTAGTTGTCACTCAACTATACATGAATATAGCCAAACACAGTTCCAGATGTCAGGGGGCATGAAGTGTTGGAAGTTACCATTATTGGAGAGAAGGCTCTTAGGAAACTGAAAGGTCTTTGAGGAAAGAGAATATAGAGAGGCTTTGAGGAAAGAGAAGCAGAATAAAGGGTGTAAAGGTAGTAAGGTAGAAGGGCTAAAGTGTGTGTACTTCAATGCAAGAAGCATCAGGAACAAAGGTGATGAACTGAGAGCTTGGATACATACATGGAATTATGATGTAGTGGCCATTACAGAGACTTGGCTGGCACCAGGGCAGGAATAGATTCTCAATATTCCTGGATTTCAGTGCTTTAAAAGGGATAGAGATGGGGGAAAGGGGGGGAGGGGTGGCATTACTGGTCAAGGATACTATTACAGCTGCAGAAAGGGTGGGTAATGTAGCAGGATCCTCTTTTGAGTCAGTATGGGTGGAAGTCAGGAACAGGAAGGGAGCAGTTACTCTACTGGGGTATTCTATAGGCCCCCTGGAAGCAGCAGAGATACTGAGGAGCAGATTGGGAGGCAGATTTTGGAAAGGTGCAAAAATAACAGGGTTGTTATCATTGGTGACTTTAACTTCCCTAATATTGATTGGCACTTGATTAGTTCCAAGGGTTTAGATGGAGCAGAGTTTGTTCAGTGTGTCCATGATGGATTCCTGTCACAGTATGTTGACAGGCCGACTAGGGGGATCTAGTATTAGGTAACGAACCGGGTCAGGTCACAGATCTGTCAGTGGGTGAGCATCTGGGGGACAGTGATCACCACTCCCTGACCTTTAGCATTATCATGGAAAAGGATAGAATCAGAGAGGACAGGAAATTTTTTAATTGGGGAAGGGCAAATTATGAGGCTATAAGGCTAGAACTTGCGGGTGTGAATTGGGATGATGTTTTTGCAGGGAAATGTACTATGGACATGTGGTCGATGTTTAAGGATCTCTTGCAGGATGTTAGGGATAAATTTGTCCTGGTGAGGAAGATAAAGAATGGTAGGGTGAAGGAAACATGGGTGACAAGTGAGGTGGAAAATCTAGTCAGGTGGAAGAAGACAGCATACATGAAGTTTAGGAAGCAAGGATCAGATGGGTCTATTGAGGAATATAGGGTAGCAAGAAAGGAGCAAGAAGGGGGCATGAGAAGGCTTTGGCGAGTAGGGTAAAGGAAAACCCCAAGGTATTCTTCAATTATGTGAAGAACAAAAGGATGACAGGAGTGAAGGTAGGACCGATTAGAGATAAAAGTGGGAAGATGTGCCTGGAGAAAATGGGAAGATGTGGAAGTGAGCGAGGTCCTCAATGAATACTTCTCTTTGGTATTCACCAATGAGAGGGAACTTGATGACGGTGAGGACAATATGAGTGAGGTTGATGTTCTGGAGCATGTTGATATTAAGGGAGAGGAGGTGTTGGAGTTGTTAAAATACATTAGGACGGATAAGTCCCCGGGGCCTGATGGAATATTCCCCAGTCTGCTTCATGAGGCAAGGGAAGAGATTGCTGAGCCTCTGGCTACGATCTTTTTGTCCTCGTTGTCCATGGGAATGGTACCGGAGGATTGGAGGGAGGCAAATGTTGTCCCCTTGTTCAAAAAAGGTAGTAGGGATAGTCCGGGTAATTGTAGACAAGTGAGCCTTACGTCTGTGGTGGGAAAGCTGTTGGAAAAGATTCTTAGAGATAGGATCTATGGGCATTTAGAGAATCATAGTCTGATCAGGGACAGTCAGCATGGCTCTGTGAAGGGCAGATCGTGTCTAACAAGTCTGATAGAGTTCTTTGAGGAGGTGACTGGGCATATAGATGAGGGTAGTGCAGTGGATGTGATCTACATGGATTTTAGTAAGGCATTTGACAAGGTTCCACACGGTAGGCTTGTTCAGAAAGTCAGAAGGCATGGGATCCAGGGAAGTTTGGCCAGGTGGATTCAGAATTGGCTTGCCTGCAGAAGGCAGAGGGTCGTGGTGGAGGGAGTACATTCAGATTGGAGGGTTGTGACTGGTGGTGTCCCACAAGGATCTGTTCTGGGACCTCTACTTTTTGTGATTTTTATTAACGACCTGGATGTGGGGGTAGAAGGGTGGATTGGCAAGTTTGTAGACAATACAAAGATTGGTGGTGTTGTAGATAGTGTAGAGGATTGTCGAAGATTGCAGAGAGACATTGATAAGATGCAGAAGTGGGCTGAGAAGTGGCAGATGAAGTTCAACCCGGAGAAGTGTGAGGTGGTACACTTTGGAAGGACAAACTTCAAGGCAGAGTACAATAGTAAATGGCAGGGTACTTGGGAGGAGCTTTGTCTTAAATATATCCGATGACCTAGTCTCCACAGATGCCTATGGTAATAAATTCTGTAAATTCACTACCCTCTGGCTAAAGAAATTACTCCACATTTCTATTTTAAATGGACACCCCTCTATCCTGAGGCTATGCCTCTTGTCCTAGACTCTCCACCATGGGAAACATCCTTTCCACATCTACTCTGACTCGGCCTTCCAACATTTGAAAAGTTTCAATGAGATGCCCCCTCATCCTTTTAAATTCCAGCAAGTATGGACCCAGCGATATCAAATATTCCTCATATGATAGCCTTTTCATTCCTGGAATCATCCTTGTGAACCATCTCTGGACCCTCTCCAAAGCCAGCGCATCTTTTCTGAGATGAGGAGCCCAAAACTGTTCACAATACTCAAGGTGAGGCCTCACCAGTGCCTTATAAAGCCTCAGCATCACATCACTGCTCTTGTATTCTAGACCTTTTGAAATGAATGCTAACATTGTGTTTGCCTTCCTCACCACCGACTCTACCTGGAAGTTAACCTTTAGGTTTTCTGCACAAGGACTTTGCATCTCAGATTTTTAGATTTTCTCCCTATTTAAAAAATAGCCTGCATATTTATTTCTTCCAACAAAGTGCATGACCATGCATTTTCCAACATTGTATTTCATCTACCATTTACTTGCCCATTCTCCTAATCTGTCTAAGTCCTTCTGCAGCCTACCAGTTTCCTCAACACTACTTGCCCCTCCACCAATCTTCGTATCATCTGCAAACTTGGCAACAAAGCCATCTATTCCATCATCTAAATCTTTGATATACAGCATAAAAAGAAGCGGTTCTAACACCGACCCTACGGAACACCATTAGTCACTGATAGTCATACAGAAAATTATCCTTTTATTCCCACTCGCTGCCTCCTACCAATCAGCCAATGCTCTAACCAGGTCAGTAACTTTCCTGTAATACCATGGGCTCTTCACTTGTGTGGCATGTGTGGCACCTTGTCAAATGACTTCAGCATGGGTTTTTTTAAAGGGAAAACCTTCCCTGACAAATCTCTTGAAATTCTTTGAAGAAATAACAAGCAGGTTAGACAAAAGAGAATCGGTTGATGTTGTGTACTTGGATTATCAGAAGGCCTATGACAAGGTGTTGCACACGAGGATGTTTAACAAGATAAGAGCCATGGAAAGATACATGCATGGATAAAGCATTGGCTGATTGGCATGTGACAAAGAGTCTGAGTAAAGACAGCCTTTTGTGATTGTCTGCCAGTAACTAATGGTGTTGTGCAGCGGTCAGTGTTGAGGTTGTTCATTTCACGCTGTACGTCAATGATGCAGATGACAAAATTTATGGATTTGTGGCCAGGTTTGCAGATGATATGACGATCGGTGGAGGGGTAGGTCGTATTGAGGAAGCAGAGAGGACTTGGACAGATTAGGAGAATGGACAAAGAAGTAAAAAATGGAATAAAGTGTTGGGAAATGTATGGTCATGCACTTTGGTAGATGGAAAAAAAGTACAGAGTATTTTCTAAACGGAGAGAAAATTTAAAAATCTGAGGTACAAAGGGACTTGGAAATCTTCATGGAGGATTTTCTGAAGGTTGAGTCAGTGATGAGGAAGGCAAATGAGATGTTAGCATTCATTACAACAGGACTAGAATGTAAAAGCAGGGATATAATGTTGAGGTATAACACACCGGTGAGGCTTCACTTGGAGTATTGTGAGCAGTTTTGGGCCCCTTATCTTAGAAAGGATGTGCTGAAACTGGAGAGGTTTCAAAAGAGGTTCATGAAAGTTATTCCAGGATGGAAAGACTGAACATATAAGGAGTACACGAGTGAATCTGCAGATGCTGGAAATAAATAAAAACACAAAATGCTGTCTGGCCTGCTGAGTTCTGCCAGCATTTTGAGTTTTTACATATAAGGAGTGTTTGATGGCTCTGGGCCTGAACTCACTGGAATTTAAAAGAATATTGAGGGGGATTTCATTGAAACCATCAAATGTTGAAAGGCCTAGATGTTTCCTATAGTTCAGTAGACTAGGGACAGAGGGCAGAACCTCAGAATAGGAAGACGTCCACTTAGAACGGGAGTTAAAGAAGAATTTATTTAGCCAGATGGTGATGAATCTGTGGAATACGTTGCTACAGGTGGCTGTGGAGGCCACGTCATTGGGTGTAGTTAGGGTGGAGGTTGATAAATTCTTGATGTCAGGATGTGAAAGGTTATGGGGAGAAGGCAGGAGAATGGGGATAATTGGGAAATGAATCAGCCATGGTTAAATAGTGGAGCAGACTCAATGGGCTGCATGGCTTAATTCTGCTAATTTGTCTTATGGTTTTAAAGATTAGTTTTATTTATCACATGTCCTTTGAAACATACAGTGAAATGCTGTGTTTGTCTCACTGACCAGCAAAGTCCAAGGATTTGCTGGGGGCAGTCTGCAAGTGTCGCTACACTTATGGCATCAACATCACATGCCCACAACTTACTAGCCTTGACCCGCATGTCTTTGGAATGTGGGAGAATACTGGAGCACCCAGTAACAGAGAAAATGTACAAACGAGTTTCATTAGCAGCAATCGAATCTTGATTTTCCAGTCATGGCACTGTAGCGCATTACAGTAACTGCTGTATTACTATGCCATCCTCTCTGTCTTCCAGGATCAATTTCAATTGTGATACAAACTGAGAAGACTGGTGAGACTATGCAGTTCATTGTTCCATAACAAAGTTTCACGTAGTATCAATTCAGAAGGGCAGGTCCTGTTTGACAAACTTCCTGGAGTTCTTTGAGGACATAATGAGTGCAGTGGATAGAGGAGAACAGGAGGGTGTCATATACTTGGATTTCCAGAAGGCGTTCAATAAGGTGCCACACAAGAGACTTATAAATAAGATACGGATGCATGGAATCGGAAGAAGTGTATTGGCATTTAGTGAGGTTTCTTCACTAAATGTATTTAAGATACAGTTAAATAGGTTTTTACATAGTAAGGGAATTAAGGGTTATGGGGAAAAGGCAAGTAGATGGAGCTGAGTTTACAGACAGATCAGCCATGATCTTATTGAATGGCAGGGCAGGCTCGATGGGCTGGATGGCCTACTCCTGCTCCTATTTCTTATGTTCTTATGATGATAGCAAGTGTAGGAAGCCAGAGTCCAAAAGGTTTGTGGGAGAAGTGCAAGGAGGCAGAGTCTGAAAGGTTTGTGTGGGATTGGGATGGAGAATTACAGCGAGAGACAACTGGAAGCTGAAGATAACCATTGGCCATAACAGAAATGTTCTGCAAAGAGGTCACCTGATTGGTGTTAGGGTTTTGCAGTGCAGAAGAGACCACACTGTGAGCACAGAGAGCAGCATAGAGAACTGGCTGAGGTGTAAACACTGCTTTCTGAAGCCTTTGTTGGTTGAGGTCGACCATGGATGTTATGTCCTAGCTGTCTACATATATGCAAGCCAAGGCAGAACGATAAGGAGAACAAGTTGTTGCCCATGCAGCAGGCTCCCCTCTCCATGCAGCTGATAATCCAAAGGAATGGCAGGGACTGATACAGTTTGGTACCTACAGCATCACAGGAGTTGGCAGTCAGCATTGAACTCAACGTAGGACTGCCTTAGGGGTTCCAGCTCCAGATTTTTCCCTTGGGGTTTACTCCTGAAGCCTGCCCCATGAGTGAGTATAGCTGCAAGGCAGTGAAGGTTTGAGATGAGAGTATTCCTTCTCCAACATGAGCTGCCAGCCACATTTGATGAGCCTCATCTGCCCGGAAAACACTGCTTTACTGGGAAACCTTTGCTCTCTGAGCAATGAAAAGGGAAGAGAAAAAAGTGGCGGGTGTTGTATCACCTGCAGCTGCAGGGTCTGGGGTAACACTGCATATGAAGACACGTGTGTTGCCATGAGCGGTAGCATGGGTGTTGGAGGTAGAAAAGTGAGTGGCAGAGGGAATAGCGAAAGTGAAAGGAGAGGACGGCGAGGACTGGTGGGGTGGAAAGTGAGGACCAGGGGACCCTTTTTGCACACCGTGGTTCTTTGTGAGAAAGGGAAGAACTGCCTGAAGTTGAGCACACAGGGATGACATCTTTGTCAACTTTCAGAGGTTTAGGTAGGTACATGCATGGGAGGGGTATGAAGGACTATGGTCCAGCATGAGTCAATAGAACTAGGTAAAATAACTGTTTGGCACAGACTAGATGGGCTGAACAGCCCTTTCCTGCACTGTAATGATCTATGACTCTATATGGGATATGTGGTCTTTTGATGGGTGGAGGCACTAACATCTCTCCTGAGATGAAGACTGAGGTGAACTACATTATAGTAACAGGAGGAGGGGAGTTGGCAGCAGTGGTGAGGAGCCTTTTCAGTACAGAAAGCAGCATCAATACAATCATTGGTGCTGAGAAAACCAAGTGGGGTCTACCTGCATTCTTACGAACAACCTCTGAGTTGGAGGGAAGTTAGTGGAAATTGAGAAGTTGGTGAATGTGGGAACAAGTTTTGTCACTGAGAGATGGTGACTGATGGGTCATGTCCTCAAGGGACACAGGCCTTCCTGGTGTGTAGTGGAGGAACTAGGAATTCATGGTAAAACCAGCCAGCTGGGACCATAAAAGAAGACATTGTTAGTGTGGTGGAGGCTGTTTGTTGGGTGAAGGTAGAAGGACATTAATTGTTGGACAAACAGTGTGAAATGTCGTGACTGCCACCTGGCTAGTGATTTGAGGAATAGGAGGTAGATTTAAGCTGTGCCGTCAGAGATGACGACACTGGAGGGAGAGGTCAGAGACTCTTTGGAGACAGTCACCTGATATTTGGGGATGGTCCCTAGTGTAAGGTGGTGTCAAAGAGCTATCATTCAGCCTCTGCAAGGTCAAAGTCAGTTCATCAAAACACGAGCCCAACATTGTAATCTAGAGCAGTGAAAAGGAAAATGCACATCACTTGAGAGGCAGGAGCCGTGTATCAGCCATTTCTATCTCTTAAGGACGTTACTGATGTTGAGTGTTGGTCCTTGATCTCAGGTTTCAGGTGTGGACCTGAGGACAGTTAGGGGAGCAGTGACACATGCAGAAATAAAATCAACCAGAAATTATGCCCTGGAATGATGGGAGCAGAAGTCCTGCTCACCTGGACATCCTCACATCCAGTGCCCTGTTACCTCGACACTGCTGCCACCTCCCCTTACTGAACTGGCTCTGATGTGGTGTTGTGCAGTGGCATGCACTGAGAGCGAAGGTTTGTGTGGTAACATGCACACTTTGTTGGATGTGTCTCAGGTGGATCAGCTGACTCCTCAGTCCGGCTGGGCTGATGATCAATTCTGACACTGTGATCACAATATTTTTAATTTACCCAGAAATTGCTCTCTTCTCATTGCTACCATCAAGGAGGAGGTACAAGAGCCTGAGGACACACACTTAACATTTTAAGCTTCTCTTCCATCAGATTTCTAAATGGACAGTGAACATTACCCCACTTTTTTTGCTCTCTATTTGTACTATTTGTTTTAATTTTTATATATACTGTATATTTCTTATTGTAACTTATAGTCTGTTTATTATTATGTATTGGAATGTACGGTTGCTGCAAAACAACAAATTTCACGAAATATGCCGGTGAGATGAAACCTGATTCTGAAAGCACAGAAACACAAAGTGCGGAAGGAACTTGGCAGGCCAGGCAGTATCTATGGAGGGGAATTAACAGATGACGTTTCAGGCTGAGATATTAAACATAATTCTAATTCTGAAATTGCTTTTCAATGTGAGGATGGATTGAAGAGAAAAGCTATTTTTGAACTAATTTTCCTTTTTGATCACATTTATCTGGATGAAATTAAATTGATCAGTCTCCTTCTGTCTCTCTACAGGTTGTAGTCAACCGCAATGTAGCTCCTGCCTTCTCCTTTGGTGTCAAGCATTCAGAATATGTGGCACCAGTAATCATTGATGCTGTGTAATATCGCCAGCTCATACTGAAGGAAATGCTTCCAGCTACTCCTGACTCCTTCCCTTGGAAATATTCTGAATCAGTTTTGAAATCAGTGCATGTGCGAAGCCTGGCAGGTGGTGAAAAAAACAGTCAGGCGTTGCACAGGAATGAATAACGGTACAAATTCCTGAAGAGATCAAAACTTTCACTGTATTTTTGATGGTTTTAGTTGAAGGTCCAGCTTGGACAAACATCATCAAAACATCCCTGGCTCACAAACAAAGGTAGCAAGAGTGAAACAAACAACAATTAGAAATCTATTTTTACCCAGTCCTTACATACTGCAATCATCAATACTTTACATTTTGTACTGGTCACTTTGCACGTTCAAGGTCTTAATCTCAAACAGTCTAGACTCCAACTGCAGGAGGTGGTCATTCTCGGACAAGAACCAGTTTCAGGGCAACATTCAATGCTGGGTCAGGGCCTCTACATAAGTTCGTCAGGGTCTGCACCTTCCATTCCCCATGGACCGTTCCTCAGGGTCTGCACCTTCCATTTCTTAGGGTCTGCACCTTCCATTCCCCATGGTCAGTTCCTCAGGGTCTGCAACTTCCATTTCTTAGGGTCTGCACCTTCCATTCCCCATGGTCAGTTCCTCAGGGTCTGCACCTTCCATTTCTTAGGGTCTGCACCTTCCATTCCCCATGGTCAGTTCCTCAGGGTCTGCACCTTCCATTTCTTAGGGTCTGCACCTTCCATTCCCCATGGTCAGTTCCTCAGGGTCTGCATCTTCCATTTATTAGGGTCTGCACCTTCCATTCCCCATGGTCAGTTCCTCAGGGTCTGCACCTTCCATTTCTTAGGGTCTGCACCTTCCATTCCCCATGGTCAGTTCCTCAGGGTCTGCACCTTCCATTTATTAGGGTCTGCACCTTCCATTCCCCATGGTCAGTTCCTCAGGGTCTGCACCTTCCATTTATTAGGGTCTGCACCTTCCATTCCCCATGGTCCATTCCGCAGGGTCTGCACCTTCCATTCCCCATGGTCAGTTCCTCAGGGTCTGCACCTTCCATTCCCCATGGTCCATTCTGCAGAGTCTGCACCTTCCATTCCCCATGGTCTGTTTCTCAGGGTCTGCACCATCCATTTCTTAGGGTCTGCACCTTCCATTCCCCATGGTCCATTCCGCAGGGTCTGCACCTTCCATTCCCCATGGTCCGTTTCTCAGGGTCTGCACCTTCCATTCCCCATGGTCCATTCCGCAGGGTCTGCACCTTCCATTCCCCATGGTCTGTTTCTCAGGGTCTGCACCATCCATTTCTTAGGGTCTGCACCTTCCATTCCCCATGGTCCGTTCCGCAGGGTCTGCACCTTGCATTCTTCAAGGTACATTCCCCAGGGTCTGCTCCTTCCTTTCCCCACAATCAATGAAGCAGGGTTTTTTCCTGAGGCTCTTCACCTTCTGTTCCTCAGTGTCTGTATCTTCTTTCCCCCATGACTGTTCCCAGGTCTATCACCTGGTGTTGGTTCCTCAGAGTCCAAATTTTGCATACTCTAATGTCCATCTCCAGGCACCATTTCTCGGCATCTGTCCCCAGAGTCTGCACATTCTGTGGTGTTGGAAAGGCTATCAAGCACAGTCAGCTCTAGGGTATATTGAGCTGTACCTGACAATTATAACCATATAACAATTACAGTACGGAAACAGGCCATCTCGGCCCTTCTAGTCCATGCCGAACGCTTACTCTCACCTAGTCCCACTGACCCGCACTCAGCCCATAACCCTCCATTCCTTTCCTGTCCATATACCTATCCAATTTTACTTTAAATGACAATACCAAACCTGCCTCTACCACTTCTACTGGAAGCTCGTTCCACACAGCTACCACTCTCTGAGTAAAGACATTCCCCCTCATGTTACCCTTAAACTTTTGCCCCCTAACTCTCAACTCATGTCCTCTTGTTTGAATCTCCCCTACTCTCAATGGAAAAAGCCTATCCACATCAACTCTGTCTATCCCCCTCATAATTTTAAATACCTCTATCAAGTCCCCCCTCAACCTTCAACGCTCCAAAGAATAAAGACCTAACTTGTTCAACCTTTCCCTGTAACTTAGGTGCTGAAACCCAGGTAACATTCTAGTAAATCTTCTCTGTAATCTCTCTATTTTGTTGACATCTTTCCTATAATTCGGTGACCAGAACTGTACACAATACTTCAGATCCGGCCTTACCAATGCCTTGTACAATTTTAACATTACATCCCAACTCCTATACTCAATGCTCTGATTTATAAAGGCCAACATACCAAAAGCTTTCTTCACCACCCTATCCACATGAGATTCCACCTTCAGGGAACTATGCACCATTATTCCTAGATCACTCTGTTCTACTGCATTCTTCAAAGCCCTACCATTTACTATGTATGTCCTATTTGGACTATTCCTACCAAAATGTAGCACCTCACACTTATCAGCATTAAACTCCATCTGCCATTGTTCAGCCCACTCTTCTAACTGGCCCAAATCTCTCTGCAAACTTTGAAAACCTACTTCATTATCCACAATGCCACCTACCTTAGTATCATCTGCATACTTACTAATCCAATTTACCACCCCATCATCCAGATCATTAATGTATATGACAAACAACATTGGACCCAGTACAGATTATCACCTATTGCATCCACCACTCTGGTAAATTTCAAGTTCACAGGTAACCTGCCGTTGTAGATCACACACCAGTAACATTGTTACTGGGAATTCAACAACTAGTTGTGCGGGAACATTGTATTGTCAGTGCAATTTCTCAAACTGTTCATTAAACCATCCTCCATCTTATTCCCTTGTTTAATAATTACCATGTGGGTGTGAAGGATTTAAAGGATTGCAACTCACTCTGAGAGGTAAAGCAGGTGAATTCAGAGTATTGACTGGCATGAGATTGGAATTATGCCTTTGCACTGTCCTGCTACTGCAAAACAAAAACATTCATGACATACAATCTCCCAGAGGAACATAGCAGATTGAGCAGCATCTGTGAGGGAAAGAAATCGTCACCAATTAGGGTCAAACCATCATCAGAACTGTGGGTGGGGAAGAGGATGGGGAATGGGGCTACATGGCCCGGAAGAGGAGACAGGGTGTATGGTGGAGATAAGGATCTACAGAAGGTGGGGGTGAAGGGAGAAAGGGTATACACAGGAGAGGGGAGACGGGTATAAGGTGAGGTGGGGAGATGGTGGTGATGGGGATGTGCTGTGGGGAGTTCGGAGGGGGAGAGGGTATACAGTGGTGGGAATGCACAGTGGGGAGGGAGGAGGGGAGAGGAGAGGGATATACAGTGATGGGGATGCACAGTGGGGAGAGGGTATACATTGGGGAGGGGATGTACAGTATAGAGGGTGGAGGAGGAGAGGGTATATGCTGGGGAGGAGAGATGGGGATTGAATTGACTTTATTTCTTACATCCTTCACATACATGAGGAATAAAAATCTTTATGTTGCGTCTCCGTCTACATGTGCAATTTATATTAATTTGTATTAAATAGTATGTACAAGAAGACAGTCAATATAGCACAGAAACACAATTGTATTGCATGAATTATTCAGTCTGATGGCCTGGTGGACGAAGCTGTCCCAGAGACTGTTGGTTCTGGCTTTTATGCTGCGGTACCATTTCCCGGATGGTAGCAGCTGGAACCGTTTGTGGTTGGTGTGACTCAGGTCACCAATGATACTTCTAGCCCTTTTTACACGCCTCTCTTATAACTGTCCTGAATAGTGGGAAGTTCACCACTACAGATGCACTGGGCTTGTCCACACCACTCTCTGCAGAGTACTGCGATTGAGGGAGGTACAGTTCCCATACCAGGCAGTGATGCAGCCAGTCAAGATGCCCTCAGTTGTGGCCCTGTAGAAAGTTTTTAGGGTTTGGGAGGCCATAACAAACATCTTCAACCATATGAGGTGAAAGAGGCGTTGTGCCTTTTTCACCACACAGTTGGTATGTACAGACCATGTGAGATCCTTGGTGATGTGTATACTGAGGAACTTAAAGCTGCTCACTTTCTCAACCCCAGATCCATTGATGTCAATAGGGGTTAACCTGTCTCCTTTCCTCCTGTACTCCACAACCAACTCCTTTGTTTTTGTGACATTGAGGGAGAGGTTGTTTTCTTGACACCACTGTGTCAGGGTGATGACTTCTCTCTGTAGCCTGTCTTGTTGTTATTTGAGAAAAGACCAATCAATGTAGTATTATCAGCAAATTTAATTAGCAGATTGGAGCTGTGGGTGGCGACACAGTCACGGGTATACAGAGAGTAAAGGAGGGGGCTTAGGACACTGCCCTGAGGGGCTTCTGTGTTGAAGGGCAGAGGTGAGGGAGCCCACTCTTAACACCTGCCACATGTTGGGGAGGGGAGATGGGGGTTATATGTTGACGGGAGACGGGGCTATACAATGTGGAGGGGTGAAGGGTATATGGTGGGGATGGGGATGTACAGTAGGGAGGGTGGAGGGGGAGAGTGTATGAGGTGGGGATGGGAATCAGGTATATGTTGGGAAGGGAGATGGGTATACAGTAATGGGGATATATAGTAGGGAGAGTGGAGGGGAGGGTATATGTTGGGGAGGGGAGATGGGGTACAGTGCCTATTAAAAGTATTCACATCCCTTTGAATTTTCGTGTTTTATTGTTTTACAACATTGAATTACAGTGGATTTAATTTGGCTTTTTTTTGACACTCATCAACAGAAAAAGACTCCTGTCAAAGTGAAAACAGATCTCTACAAAATGATCGAAATTGATTATAAATATAAAACATAAGATAATTGATTGTATAAGTATTCACTCCCTTCAAGTCAGTATTTAGTAGATGCACCTTGGGCAACAATTACAGCCTTGAGTCAGATCTCTATCAGCTTTGCACATCTGGAGACTGCAAGTTTTCCTCATTTTTCTTAACAAAACTGCTCATGCTCTGTCAGATCGCATGGGGATCATGAGTGAGCAGCCCTTTTCAAGTCCAGCCACAAAGTTTCAGTTGGATTGAGGTCTGGACTCTCCAAGATTTGGCCGCTCCAAGATGTTAACTTTGTTGTTTTTAAGCCATTCTTGCGTGGCTTTGGCTTTATGCTTGGGATCATTGTCTTGCTGGAAAACAAATCTTCTCCCAAGTCACAGTTCTCTTGCAGATTGCATCAGGTTTTCCTCCAGGATTTCCCTGTATTTTTCTGCATTAATTTTACCCTCTAACAAACCTTCGAGGGCCTGCTACACACAACATGATGCAGCCACCACCATATCATGGTAAGGATAGTGTGTTTTTGATGATGTGCTGTGTTTGGCTTACACAAATATAGCATTTAGTCTGAATCAGAATCAGGTTTATTATTACCAGCATGTGACATGAAATTTGTTAACTTAATATCAGCAGTTCAATGCAATACATAATCTAGCAGAGAGAGAAAAAAATAAAATTAAAAATAATAATAAATAAACAAGTAAATCAATTACATAGATTGAAAAGATTTAAAACCTGTGCAAAAACAGAAATACTGTATATTAAAAAAAAGTGAGGTAGTGTCCAAAAATTCAATGTCCATTTAGGAATCAGATGGCAGAGGAGGAGAAGCTATTCCTGAATCGCTGAGTGTGTGCCTTCAGGCTTCTGTACCTCCTACCTGATGGTAACAGTGAGAAAAGGGAATGCCCTGGGTGCTGGAGGTCCTTAATAATGGACGCTGCCTTTCTAAGACAGCACTCCTTGAAGATATACTGGGTATTTTGTAGACCAGTTCCCAAGATGGAGCTGACTAGATTTACAACCTTCTGCAGCTTCTATCAGTCCCGTGCAGTAGCCCCCACCCCCCCCAGCTCCCATACCAGACAGTGATGCAACCTGTCAGAATGCCCTCCATGGTACAACTATAGAAGTTTTTGAGTGTATTTGATAACATGCCAAATCTCTTCAAACTCTAAGTATAGCCGCTGTCTTGCCTTCTTTATAACTACATCAATATGTTGGGATGAGGTTAGATCCTCAGAGATCTTGACACCCAGGAACTTGAAGCTGCTCACTCTTTCCAATTCTGATCCCACTATGAGGATTGGTATGTATTCCTTCATTTTACCCTTCCTGAAGTCTACAATCAGCTCTTTTGTCTTACTGACGTTGAATGCCAGGTTGTTACAGTGGTACCATTCCACTAGTTGGCATATCTCATTCCTGTATGCCTGCTCATCACCACTTGAGATTCCACCAACAATGGCTGTATCGTCAGCAAATTTATATAAGGTATTTATGATACGCCTAGCCACACAGTCATGAATGTATAGAGAGTAGAGCAGTGGGCTAAGCACACATCCCTGAGGTGTGCCAGTGTTGATTGTCAGCGAGTAGATGTTATCACCAATCTGCACAGATTGTAGTCTTCCAGTTAGGAAGTCAAGGATCCAATTGCAGAGGGAGGTACAGAGGCCCAGGTTCTGTAACTTCTCAATCAGGATTGTGGGAATGATGATATTAACTGCTGAGCTATAGTCGATGAACAGTATCCTGACGTAGGTATTTGTATTGTCCAGGTGGTCTAAAGCCGTGTGGAGAGCAATCGAGATTGCCACGTCCTTGCTGAGGCAAGAGTTCAGTCTAGTCATGACCAACCTCTCAAAACATTTCATCACTGTCGATGTGCTACCAGGCGATAGTCATTAAGGTAGCCCACATTATTCTTCTTGGGCACTGGTATAATTGTGGGCTTTTTGAAGCAAGTGGGAACTTCCAGCCATAGCAGTGAGAGGTTGAAAATGTCCTTGAATACTCCTGCTAATTGGTTGGCACAGGTTTTCAGAGCCTTAACAGGTACTCCATTGGGACCTTGCGTCTTGCGAGGGATCACTTTCTTTAAAGACAGCCTAACATCGGCCTCTGAGACAGAGATCATGGGTCATCAGGTGAAGCAGGGATCTTCACAGCTGTAGTTGTGTTCTCCCTTTCAAAACAGGCATAGAAGGCGTTGAGTCCATCTGGTAATGAAGCATCGCTGCCATTCATGCTGTTGGGTTTCGCTTTGTAGGAAGTAATGACTTGCAGATCCTGCCAGAGTTGTTGTGCATCCAATGTTGCCTCCAACCTCATTCAAAATTGTCTCTTCACCCTTGAAATAGCCCTCTGCAAATCATACCTGGTTTCTGGTACAGGCCTGGGTGGCCAATAAGTTCAGTTTTAGTTTCATCAGACCATAGAACCTTCTTCCAGCTAATTTCAGAATCTCCCACATGCCTTCTGACAAACTCTAGCCAAGATTTCACGTGAGTATTTTTCAACAGCGGCTTTCTCTTTGCCACTCTCCCATAAAGCTGCGACTGGTGAAGCACCCGGACAAGTTGTTGTATGGACAGTCTCTCCCATCTTAGCCTCTGAAGCTTGTAACTCCTCCAGAGTTGTCATAGGTCCCTTGGTGGCCTCCCTCACTAGTCCCCTTTTTGCATAGTCACTCAGTTTTTGAGGACGGCCTGCCCTAGGTAGATTTATAGCTCTGCCGTATTCTTTCCATTTCTTGATGATTGACTTAACTGTACGCCAAGGGATATTCAGTGACTGGAAAATGTTCTTGCATCCCTCTCCTGACTTCTGCTTTTCTGCGGAGTTGCTTGGAGAGTTTTTCTGTCTTCATGGTGTAGAAACATAGAAACATAGAAAATAGGTGCAGGAGTAGGCCATTTGGCCCTTTGAGCCTGCACTGCCATTCAGTATGATCATGGCTGATCATCCAACTCAGAACCCTGTACCTGCTTTCTCTCCATACCCCCTGATCCCTTTAGCCACAAGGGCCATATCTAACTTCCTCTGAAATATAGCCAATGAACCAGCCTCAACTGTTTCCTGTGGCAGAGAATTCCACAGATTCACCACTCTCTGTATGAAGAACTTTTTCCTCATCTCGGTCCTAAAAGGCTTCCTCTTTATCCTTAAACTGTGACCCCTCATTCTGGACTTCCCCAACATCGGAAACAATCTTCCTGCATCTAGCCTGTCCAATCCCTTTAGAATTTTATACGTTTCAATAAGATCCCCCCTCAATCTTCTAAATTCCAGTGAGTAGAAGCCTAGTCTTTCTTCATATGAAAGTCCTGCCATTCCAGGAATCAATCTGGTGAACCTTCTCTGTACTCCCTCTATGGCAAGAATGTTTTTCCTCAGATTAGGGGACCAAAACTGCACACAATATTCTAGGTGCGGTCTCACCAAGGCCTTGTACAACTGCAGTAGAACCTCCCTGCTCCTGTACTCAAATCCTTTTGCTATGAATACCAACAAACCATTTGCCTTTTTCACCGCCTGCTGTACCTACATGCCCACCTTCAATGACTGGTGTACAATGACATCCAGGTCTCGTTGCATCTCCCCTTTTCCTAATTGGCCACTGTTCAGATAATAAACTGTTTTCCTGTTCTTGCAACCAAAGTGGATAACCTCACATTTATCCACATTAAATTGCATCTGACATGAATTTGCCCACTCACTTAACCTATCCAAGTCACCCTGCATCCTCTTAGCATCCTCCTCACAGCTAACACTGCCACCCAGCTTTGTGTCATCAGCAAACTTGGAGATGCTGCATTTAATTCCCTCGTCTAAATCATTAATATACCGTATATTGTAAACAACTGGGGTCCCAGCACTGAGCCTTGTGGTACCCCACTAGTCACTGCCTGCCATTCTGAAAAGGTCCCATTTACTCCCACTCTTTGCTTCTTGTCTGCCAACTAATTCTCTATCCACATCAATACCATACCTCCAATACTGTGTGCTTTAAGTTTTCACACTAATCTCCTGTGTGGGACCTTGTCAAAAGCCTTTTGAAAATCTGAATATACCACATCCACTGGCTCTCCCCTATCTACTCTACTAGTTACATCTTTGAAAAATTCTATAAGATTCGTCAGACATGATTTTCCTTTCATAAATCCATGCTGACTTTGTCCGATGATTTCATCTCTTTCCAAATGTGCTGTTATCACATCTTTGATAACCGACTCTAGCATTTTCCCCACCACCGATGTCAGACTAACCTGTCTATAATTCCCCGGTTTCTCTCTCCCTCCTTTTTTAAAAAGTGGAGTTACATTAGCCATCCTCCAATCCTCAAGAACTAATCCAGAATCTAAGGAGTTTTGAAAAATTATCACTAATGCATCCACTCTTTCTTGGGCTACTTCCTTAAGTACTCTGGGATGCAGACCATCTGGCCCTGGGGATTTATCTGCCTTTAATCCCTTCAATTTACCTAACACCACTTCCCTACTAACATGTATTTCCTTCAGTTCCTCCATCTCACTAGACCCTCGGTCCCTTCCTATTTCCGGAAGATTATTTATGTCCTCCTTAGTGAAGACAGAACCAAAGTAGTTATTCAATTGGTCTGCCATGTCTTTGTTCCCTATGATCAATTCACCTGTTTCTGACTGTAAAGGACTTACATTTGTCTTGACCAATCTTTTTCTTTTTACGTATCTATAAAAGCTTTTACAGTCAGTTTTTATGTTCTCTGCCAGCTTTCTCTCATAACCTTTTTTCCCTTTCCTAATTAAGCCCTTTGTCCTCCTCTGCTGGTCTCTGAATTTCTCCCAGTCCTCAGGTGTGCCGCTCTTTTTTGCTAATTTATATGTTTCTTCTTCGGACTTGATACTATCCCTAATTTCCCTTGTCAGCCATGGGTGCACTACCTTCCCTGGTTTATTCTTTTGCCAAACTGGGATGAACAATTGTTGTAGTTCATCCATGCGATCTTTAAATGCTTGCCATTGCATATCCACCGTCAACCCTTTAAGTATAATTTGCCAGTCTATCTTAGCTAATTCACGTCTCATACCTTCAAAGTTACCCTTCTTTAAGTTCAGAACCTTTGTTTCTGAATTAACTATGTCACTCTCCATCTTAATGAAGAATTCCACCATATTATGATCACTCTTACCCAAGGGGCCTCGCACAACAAGATTGCTAACTAACCCTTCCTCATTGCTCAATATCCAATCTAGAATGGCCTGCTCTCTAGTTGGTTCCTCGACATGTTGGTTCAGAAAACCATCCCACATACATTCCAAGAAATCCTCTTCCTCAGCAGCCTTACCAATTTGGTTCACCCAATCTATATGTAGATTTAAGTCACCCATTATAACTACTGTTCCTTTATTGCATGCATTTCTAATTTCCTGTTTAATGCCATCCCCAACCTCACTACTACTGTTAGGTGGCCTGTACACAACTCCCACCAGCGTTTTCTGCCCCTTAGTGTTATGCAGCTCTACCCATATCGATTCCACATCCTCCAGGCTAATGTTCTTCCTTTCTATTGCGCTAATCTCCTCTCTAACCAGCAATGCTACCCCTTTCCTTTCCTGTCTATCCCTCCTGAATATTGAATATCCCTGGATGTTGAACTCCCATCCTTGGTCACCCTGGAGTCATGTCTCTGTGATCCCAACTATATCATATTCATTAATTACTATCTGCACATTCAATTCATCCACCTTGTTATGAATGCTCCTCGCAATGACACACAAAGCCTTCAGGCTTGTTTTTACAACACCCTTAGCCCTTATACAACTATGTTGAAAAGTGGCTCTTTTTGCCCTGGATTTGCCTGTCTGCCACTTTTACTTTTCACCTTACTACTTTTTGCTTCTACCCTCGTTTTACACCCCTCTGTCTCTCTGCACTTGTTCCCATCCCCCTGCCACATTAGTTTAAAGCCTCCTGAACAGCAGTAGCAAATGCTCCCCCTAGGACATTGGTTCCAATCCAGCCCATGTGCAGACCGTCCTGTTTGTACCGGTCCCACCTCCCCCAGAACTGGTTCCAATGCCCCAGAAATTTGAATCCCTCCCCCTTGCACCATTTTTCAAGCCATGTATTCATCTGAAATATCCTCTTATTTCTACTCTGACTAGCACGTGGCACTGGTAGTAATCCAGAGATTATTACCTTTGTGGTCCTACTTTTTAGTTTATCTCCTAACTCCCTAAATTCACCTTGTAGGACCTCATCCCGTTTTTTACCTATATCGTTGGTACCTATGTGCACCACGACCACTGGCTGTTCACCCTCCCATTCCAGAATGTCCTGCAGCCGCTCAGAGACATCCTTGACCCTTGCACCAGGGAGGCAACATACCATCCTGGAGTCTCGTTTGCGGCCGCAGAAATGCCTATCTATTCCCCTTACAATTGAATCCCCTATTACTATAGCTTTCCCACTCCTTTTCCTTCCCTCCTGTGCTGCAGAGCCACCCATGGTGCAATGAACTCGGCTGCTGCTGCCTTCCCCTGATGAGACATCTCCCCCAACAGTATCCAAAACAGTATATCTGTTTAGGAGGGAGATGACCCCAGGGGACTCCTGCACTACCTGCCTACTGCTACGCTGTCTAGTGGCCACCCCTTCCCTTTCTGCCTGTGTAGCCTTTACCTGCGGTGTAGCCAACTCACTGAACGTGCTATTCACGACCTTCTCAGCATCGCAGATGCTCCAGTATGAATCCAATCGCAGGTCCAGATGCTCAATGCGGTCTGCCAGAAGCTGCAGTTGGACACACTTCCTGCACACATAGTCGTCAGGGACACTTTCCTGATAACTTCCACAAAAACTCGATACGATGGGTTAAGCATGACCTATCACACACAAAATCATGTTGACAATCCTTATCAGTCCATTTCTATCCAAATATTCATGAAACTCTCTGGTTCCGCCAGCTATGTAAGTCTAGGGAAGACAATCGCTGGCCCTGTCAAATGTGTGAAATTGAGGTGCAAGCCCACCCCAAAGCCCCGTTTGTGTGGATGCTGCACGATTTGTTATCCTGATACAAATAAGTACCACAAAATAACAGACAATACACTGCATACAATTAAATGATTTAGCTTTATAATTCTTAATTCGACTAAAGGGTTAGTAAAGAAAAAGCAGAAAAAGAAAAGGGCCCATTTTAATGAAAGTCTCATGTGCACAAGTTGGAGCTCACAGTTTCCTCTTCACCGATCCTCCTTCGAGCTCCCTGGGCTTCGTCGAATCATGGCCCCACTCTGGTAGAGACCTATGACTTCTTCTCTGTGGCGTCTTCTTCCTTCGCCTCCCACTGAATAAAAGACCCAGCTCAGCCCGATATCAGGCACACAACATAAAATCACACTCCCTTCATTGGACAGCTCACATTCCAAAGCACCCGTTATCTCTAACCATAACCCAAACACTGCTTCCACATAAAGACCATTATGTTTGCAGTGAAATCTTTCCCAGGGCATTACATTCATATATCCAGTCCCTTAGAATACCTTCTAATAACTTGCCCACTATTGATGTCAGGCTCACCAGCCTACAATTGCCTGGTTTACTTTTAGAGCCTTTCTTAAACAGTGGAAAAACATTGGCTATCCTATAATCCTCAGGCACCTCACCTGTTTCAGGCATTATTTTTCCCCAACCATCCTGTCCCAGTGGACAACACAGAGCAATATAGGAATAGATAAGCTTTTCCCTCAAGTTAAAAAGGGGACCGCAGTTATGGACCTTCAGACAAGCTTATTCATTTTTTACAACTCTGTCAAGTTTCATGTCATTTGCAAGCTTATCAATCACTTCCTTCCTTCTCTCCCTTCACTTACAGGTCTGACAAACCATAATGGTCCAAGCACCAATTTCTGTGAAACTTAACCCTCCACTCCTGCCCTCTGCCTCCTATCAGGAATCCCTCAAACATTTTCAGCATTGTTTTCTCAGTCATATCTCAAGGGAAATGAACAAGGCTTCAATTCAAGAGCAGAACTGTTCATTGTGAAGCAGTTAACTTTGGGCACCACAACAAAATGCTGGAGGAACTCAGCAGGTCGGGCAACATCTGTGGAGGAGAATAAACAGTCGATGTTTCTGGTTGAGACTCTCCATCAGGACTGGAAAAGAAGGGGGAAGAACCTAGAATAAGGAGGTGGGAGAGAGGGGGAGTCCCCTCCATGGAAACTGTCTACACTGTTTGTTTCCTCAGTAGACCAGCCAGCCACCCACCCCAAACATTCTCTCCTCTGGCAAAAGATTCAAAAGCTTGAAAGCACATACAATCAGGCTTAAGGACAGCTTCTAAAGCTATCAGGTGATAGCTACGACCAGGTGATAGGTGGTTGGGGTTGAAGTGAGAAGATAGGCAAGGAGATGCTGCTCAGGGACGTATTGTGACAAAGTTCAGATTATCACAAATTTAATGACACTAAATTAAGTGGAAAAGGAAATTGCACAGAAGATATGGAGTGTCTGCAAAGAGATATAGATAAGTGAGTGGGCAAGGGTCTGGCAGATGGAGTACAATGTTGGTAAATTGAGGTCATCTACTTTGGAAGAAAAGAATGGAAGACCAGTTTATTATTTAAATAGTAAAAAAATGCAGTATGCTGTTGTGCAGAGGGACCTGGGAGTGCTTGTTAATGAATCGTAAAAGGTTGGCATGCAGGTGCATCAGGCTATCTAGAAGGCGAATGGAATGTTGGCTTTCATTGCTAGAAGAATTGAATTTAAGAGCGGGTAGATTATGCTGCAACTGTATAGGGTACTGGTGAGGCCACACCTCGAGTACTGCATGCAGTTCAGGTATCCTAACTTGAGGAAGGATATACTGGCTTTGGAAGCGGTGCAAAGGAGGTTCACCAGGTTGATTCCAGAGGTGAGGTGGCTGGACTCCGAGGAGAGATTGAGTTGCCTAGGACTGTATTTACTGGAATTCAGAAGAACGAGAGGAGATCTTATAGAAACATATAAAATTATGAAAGGGATAGTTAAGGTAGAGGCAGGGAAGTTTTTTCCACTAGTAGATGAGACTAGGACTACGGGACTTAGCCTCAAGATCCAGGAGAGTAAATTTAAGATGGAGATGGGGAGGAACTGCTTTTCCCAGAGTGGTGAATCTGTGGAATTCTCTGCCCAATGAAGCAGTGGAGGCTACCTCAGTAAATATATGTAAGACAAGGTTGGATAGATTTTTGCATAGTAGGGGAATTAAGGGTTATGGGGAAAAGGCAGGTAGGTGGAGATGAGTCCATGGCCAGAATCAGCCATGATCTTACTGAACGATGAAGCAGGCTCGACGAGCCAGATGGCCTACTCCTGCTCCTGTTTCTTGTGTTCTTACTTGTAGTGCACAAATTGGATTGCTCTACTTGCCTCAGAGTCAGTGAGATGTTCACTTTCATTTGGCCACACTGACTTCTGGCATCATGGTGGGATGATGGGGGGGGGGGGGGGGGAAGAACACTGAGTAAAGTTGGTCAAAGAAGAACGATAAACATAAGGTTCTGAGAGAAAGCGATTAATAGCATCAGATGGACATTGAGAGAAGTCACCTGACTGGATAGTCTACACCCAGGGGCAACTGCCTTCAAGAGAAACTTATCATTTAGGACTGAGCTGAACAGAAACTGTTTTATACGGATGTTACACCCTGGTTTATCACTGTGCTTTATTTTATGAATAGTTATGCTGTTGGGGATTTTATTTTCCGCAGATTTTTTTCAAAATGCACTATGTTCCTTTAATTACATTGTACAATCAGGTAATACATTTTTTTGCTGTTTAAAATAATAATTCTTATTGCATTAGCCAATAGGATTTGTCTTGTTAACATTCTGGTCAATAAGATGCCCCGGAACATTCTAGGAGGAATGAGGGAGGGATAGCCATTTTCAAGAGAGCGCGTGGGGTCAAAGCAGAAAGGAAGAAAAATGGAAACGGACAACGAACATCACAGAAGGACATGTGAAATGCTCATAGAACCCATTTGGAGGGACAGATACCGCTGTCAGAAAATCCTCATGCAAACTTTGGTTTCATGGAGAATGTACAGGTAACTTTTAGTTAGCTAGTTAGCACATGACTTTGGAGAAAGTTCAACACCACGTCCTTGGATGTTGCGTGGTTATTTATTTATGTTTCACTCAAACTGGGTGTTCAGGCAGAATTGTTTGATACCATGAGTAAACGTAGTGAAACAAAACCAGACTGACTACACAACAATGAGTTCCAATGATTATGTGCACATTATGTAATGAGCCCTTTTCTTTATTGTTTTTCAAAGAATATATTATTCTGTCAATATAATTTTAATCTAAGTTTATACTGGTGAATGGTAAATTTGCATGGGTATATCAGTGTACATGTGGTAGCCTCATATTCCCATTCAAACTTTTATGTGTTGTGTTTACCCAAATCATACTTACTGTAGATGTGTTCATTTCCTGGTAACAGCATTTTCATCGTTATTCCCCATGCATTGTAGAGTTATGTAGCTGTTAGGTTGAATTCACAGTAAAAGCTAACTCATTACGAGTCTACAGTGATAGGGTTACACACAGGCATGACTATCGACCTGTGGCTCTGACATCAATTGCTATGAAGTGCTTCGAACGATTGGTTATGGTACACATCAACCATAACCTACCGGTCAACCTTGACGCTTTGCAATTCGCCTACCGGAGCAACAGGTCAACGGCAGATGCCATCTCTCTGGCACTACATTCCTCCTTAGAACACCTGGAGAATAAAGACGCATATGTAAGGCTCCTTTTCATTGACTACAGCTCTGCCTTTAATACCATCATTCCAAATAAACTGATTCCTCAGCTCCGGAACCCGGGTATTAGCACTCAGATCTGCAGCTGGATCTTCAACTTCCTCACAGACAGGACCCAGGCTGTAAAAATAGGGGACAAGCTCTCCTCTACAATCACTCTGAGCACCGGTGCCCCACAAGGCTGTGTACTCAGCCCCCTGCTGTACTCACTGTACACCCATGATTGTGTAGCAGTTTCCATCGAACTCAATATATAAGTTTGCTGATGACGCCACAATTGTAGGCCGTATCTTGGGTAATGATGAGTCTGAGTACAGAGAGGAAATTAAGAACCTGGTGGCATGGTGCGGAGACAATAACCTATCCCTCAAAGTCAGCAAGATGAAGGAATTGGTTGGTGACTTCATAAGGAGAAGCGGACCGTACAACCCCATCTGCATCGATGGTGCGCAGGTGGAACAGGTCAAAAGCTTTAAGTTCCTCGGGGTGAATATCACAAATGACCTGACTTGGTCTAACCAAGCAGAGTCCACTGCCAAGAAGGCTCACCAGCGCCTTTACTTCCTGAGAAAGCTATAGAAATTTGGCCTGTCCCCTAAAACCCTCACTAATTTTTATAGATGCACCGTAGAAAGCATTCTTCTAGGGTGCATCACAACCTGGTATGGAAATTGTCCTGTCCACGACCGGAAAAAGCTGCAGAAGATCGTGAACATAGCCCAGCACAACACACAAACCAATCTTTCATCCTTGGACTCACTTTACATCGCATGCTGTCGGAGCAGTGCTGCCAGGATAATCAAGGACACGACCCAGCCAGCCAGTCAACACACTTTTTGTCCCTCTTCCCTCCAGGAGAAGGTTCAGGAGCTTGAAGATTCGTACAGCCAGATTCGGGAACAGCTTCTTTCCAACCGTGATAAGACTGCTGAACGGATCCTGACCCGGATCTGGGCCATACCTTCCAAATATCCGGATCTGACTTGCACTACCTTACTTTCCCTTTTCTATTTTCTAATTATGATTTATAATTTTAATTTTAATTATATTTACTTCAATTTGTACTTCAGGGAGCGCGAAGCACAGAATCAAATATCGCTGTGATGATTGTATGCTCTAGTATCAATTGTTTGGTGACAATAAAGTGTTGGGATTCTTCAGTTCCCAGGACTATGATGCTCGACTGAGTATATGGAAGAGTGAAATCTTTGGGCGTTCAGGGAATTGGAGGAAACCAATATTGGATGAGGACCAGTATAGGCCAGGGTCTTGAATGGCAAATTTCTACAGCTGTACCCTGGAGAGTATTCTAACTGGTTGCATCACCACTTGGTATGAAGGGACCGTGCACAGGATCAGAAAAAGCTGCAGAAGATTGTAAACTCAGCCAGCTCCCTCTGGAGCACTAGCCTGCCCATCATCAAGGACATCTTCAACAGATGATGCCTCAAAGAGGTGGCATCCAACACCAAGGACCCTCATCACCTAGGACATGCCCTCTTCTCAGTGTTACCATCACTACACGAGCCTAAAGACACATTGAACATTACAGGAACAGCTTCTTCCCCTCTGCCATCAGATTTCTGAATGTGCATTGAACCCAAGAACACCTACCTCACTTTTTTTTTCTTTCTTTTGCCCTATTTATTTAACTTATTTTAATGTATATTCACATTGTAAATAATGTATCTCACTGTACTGCTGCTGCAAAACAACAAATTTCACAACATACTTAATAGATAATAAGCCTGACTCTGGCAGAATGGATTTGAAGGTTCAGTGTGCATAAAGGGGAGATAAAATGAAAACGAACCAAGTGCAAAATTTAAATAAACAGTTGTTCAGGCAATTAATATTTATTCAGAGTGAAAATATAGAGAGAGCACACACCAACGAAATCTAGCTGAGTGCGGCTCAGCGGCAGTAAGTTTCAGAAAAGATTCCATTAAGTTGAAGAGAATTGTTAAATCAGAGAATTGCTGTAGAAAATGATCTGTACATATATATGAAATATTAGAATGAAACAACTACTTGAATGATTATTATTAAATTAAATGATTATTATAAAAGTGCTGTTCTTGCCCTGTATGGAAGTTTTCAGTTATCTTGTTTGGGATTTGATTGGAGCTCAAAAACACAGGAGCCTTTGTAAAATCACAATCCTCACTGAAGACTGCAACTGGTTACTGGTTGCACGATACATCAGGGGCATAGTACAATCATTGTTGGGTAAAAGATCACATCCCTCACCAGACATAAAGTGCACCTTCCCGATTCCCAGGCTGATCATGAGAATGATATCTACGTAAAATCCCTGATAAAGGAAGGAGCAGTCACTCTTCTCAACTGTGTCCATAGGAAATCTGTTCCTTATAACATTGTGCTTCATAACCAGCTCAGGTCTGCATCCTGGTGACCAGGAAGTACAGGATGAAGAAGAGGAGGACCAGACCAACAGACGTGTAGCACAGCAACTTCTTATTGTCCCGTCCTGATCTCACCATCGTGGAAAACCGCTTTACACTCCCCGTCAGAAGACCAGTGGCACTCAGGAAATCGGAGTCCTGAAGCAAACACAGAATTCATCAAGTCTAGATTGGAAAAATACTCTGTAGTTAGAGTTGTGTTGCACTCTGGACACAGCTTTCACATTTCCACCGTGAGGGAGAGAAGGGGAAAGAGAGGGGACAGAAGGGTGACCGGTGGGGAGGAGAGGGTAGGAGGAAAGGGAGAGGGAGACATTTACCTTCCAACAGTAGCGAGTGAAGGATATTGATCAAGAACTGAAAGATAACTGCCCTGTCTGGGTGTGTGAGTGGGTGGATACAGAAAGTGAACAGCAGATGGAAAAGGAAGAAATATAAATTTAGCATATTTACACTTCCAAAGAATTGATTGAATGCTGCACAGGAGCTTGACACAGAATCAGGGCTGATGGAGGTGGAGTGTAACATACTGTGGACATGTTCCCTCTGCCTCATCATTAGTTAGACATGGTTTGTCATACAAATTCACACTGGGTTTCTCTAATCAATAAACACCTTACTAAACAGACATTAATTCTGTCTCTAACTAATATTTTGAGAAGATTTTGTACTAATAGACACTATTAAATTCATGCTTTATCTATTTATTTCTAAATAAATCCATGACAAATTTTGTGCTGTGAAAATACCCAGGAAGACCATCTACTCACCATGCCATCCAAGTATCTGTTCTGGTCAGCTGTCTCCTGGTCAATGTCCAGAGCAATCTGCTTGAACAAGTCAAGTTCAACATCAGTTTATTTATTGATTTAGTGATACCGCGCGGAGTAGGCCCTTCCTGCCATACTGCCCCAGCAACCCCACAACCCACTTATCCCTAGCTTAATCATGGCACAATTTACAATGACTAATTAACCTATATGGTATGTCATTGGACTGTGGGAGGAAACCAGAGCACCCAGTGAAAACACACAAAGTGCACAGGAAGGACATATAGGAGTCCTTACGGAATGGCGCTGGAACTGAGCTCTGAACTCCAGACTCAGGAATGCCCAAGCTGACTGCTATGCTACGATGGTCACCCATTTGTCATGTATACATGTACACATATATACTGCCCCGCCAAACAAAACAATATTCCTCCAAATCAAGGTGCACAACACAGTTCATTTAACTCACATACATAACACAAAGAAATATAACCACAAATAAATTAACAAATAATAAGGTCCGAAGTTCGAAGTAAAATTGCATTATCACAGTAAATAAATGTCAGCATGTACAACCCTAAGATCCTTATTCCTGTGGGCATACTTAGCAAATCCGTAGAACAGTAACTGCAAACAGGGTCTATAAACAGTAAACATCAGGAACTATAAACTGTAAACAAACTGCAAATGCAGGTATAAATAGGTGCTCTATGTTCTACATTCTAAAACAATAACAATCGTACTTGCCAGATTTGGAGACAGTCAGAAATGATTATTTGTGAATTGGTTTGGGTTATTATGGAGCCAATGTTGACAAACACAGGTGATTCTGATCCGTTACACTGGAGGCTTACTGGATTCCGATCAGACATACTGGAGGCAGTGGGGATTCCAACCTGATATACTGGAGGAACGGGATTCTGATCTGATATACTGGAGACACAGGGGATTCCGATCTGATAGACCGGAGACACAGGGGATTCCGATCTGATAGACCGGAGACACAGGGGATTCCGATCTGATATACCAGAGACACAGGGGATTCTGATCTGATATACCGGAGACACAGGGGATTCCGATCTGATATACCGAAGATACAGGGGATTCCGATCTGATATACTGGAGGCACAGGGGATTCCGATCTGATATACTGGAGGAACGGGATTCTGATCTGATATACCGGAGACACAGGGGATTCCGATCTGATACACTGGAGGAATGAGGGATTCCGATCTGATATACTGGAGGAATGGGGGATTCCGATCTGATACACTGGAGGAATGGGGGATTTCGATCTGATATACCGGAGTCACAGGAATTCCGATCTGATAAATGGAGGGATTCCTGCTGATATAGTACAGGAGGAGGAGCTTAGGAGAACAATGGCGCCTAACGGCGACTCCTTTGTTTGCATTTTTGGAAACAGCTCTGTTTCCATCTTTAATATCTCTATTTTTCCCTTTGAGGTTTCTTTTGAAGACCCTGACCTGGAGTTAGACACTGATTTTGGTTCTTTGTGGAAATGGGATCTGCTCTTGGGATGTCACAACTGGCTCTTATTTAATATGCCAAGGATGCGGCCTAGAAAACTAGCGCGCCTTCAAGGTTCCAGGATTTTGTAGCTCTGGAGGCAGGCCGGCTTGAGGTAGGTGCCGCCAGAGGAAAGTCATGTGACATGGAAGACATAGAAACATAGAAAATAGGTGCAGGAGTAGGCCATTCGGCCCTTCGAGCCTGCACCGCCATTCAGTATGATCATGGCCGATCATCCAACCCAAAACCCTGTACCTGCTTTCTCTCCATACCCCCTGATCCCTTTAGCCACAAGGGCCATATCTAACTTCCTCTTAAATATAGCCAATGAACCGGCCTCAACTGTTTCCTGTGGCAGAGAATTCCACAGATTCACCACTCTCTGTGTGAAGAAGTTTTTCCTCATCTCGGTCCTAAAAGGCTTCACCTTTATCCTTAAACTGTGACCCCTCGTTCTGGACTTCCCCAACATTGGAAACAATCTTCCTGCATCTAGCCTGTCCAATCCCTTTAGAATTTTATACGTTTCAATAAGATCACCCCTCAATCTTCTAAATTCCAGTGAGTATAAGCCTAGTCGATCCAGTCTTTCTTCATATGAAAGTCCTGCCACCCCAGGAATCAATCTGGAGAACCTTCTTTGTACTCCCTCTATGACAAGAATGTCTTTCCTCAGATTAGGGGACCAAAACTGCACACAATACTCTAGGTGCGGTCTCACCAAGGCCTTGTACAACTGCAGTAGAACCTCCCTGCTCCTGTACTCAAATCCTTTTGCTATGAATGCCAACATACCATTTGCCTTTTTCACCGAGACAGATGATCGAAAGCAGCAAGCTGGCTGCCGGCTGTGTGCCCAGAGCTCGGAAAAAGCTACGCAACAGACTTTTAACATTGTAAATCAGCGAGTTGTTTATTATGTCTCCCCTCTCGCTGTGAAACTGGGACACCTGTTTTTCCCTTATTAGGGACAGAGAGCCTGTGGTATGTCAAATTACAGGATGAATGAGTAGTCTTTGAGTACTGCAAGTCTGTGTCTTTATTGATGTTTTCCTGCATGCTTGAGTGCTCGGTGGCGGCTCCGATGCTTTTTTGCTGGTGAGGGAGGGGGTGGGGTCATTGTTTTGCTGCTGTTTATGTGTGGGTAGGGGGAGCTGGGGGGACTTTGGGGTTCTAACATTTAACTCTCATTCATTCTTTGGGGCACACCTGTTTTTGTGGATGTTTGCAAAGAAAAAGAATTTCAGGATACATATTATATACATTTCTCTGAAATTAAATGTACCTTTGAATTGGAGAATCTGATCTGCTATACTGGAGGCACAGGAGATTCTATTACAAATAAGAGAAAATCTGCAAATGCTGGAAACCCAAGCAACACAAACAAAATGCTGGAATAACTCAGCAGGCCAGGCAACATCTATGGAAAAGAATACATTTGACATTTCTGGCTGAGTCCTGCTAAAGTGTCTCAGCCCAAAACACAGACTGTATCCTGCGGAAGGATCTCGGCCTGAAACGTTAACTGTACTCTTTTCCATAGATGCTGCCTGGCCCGCTGAGTTCCTCCAGCATTTTGTGTGTTACAGAGGGGATTCTGATCTGTTATACTGGACGCACAGGAAATAGCAGATGCTGGGATGTGCAGCAACATACAACCTGCTGGAAGAATTCAACAAGTCCAGTCACATTGGTGGAAAGAAAGAAATAAGACACCAAATGGGGTGGCAACATAGTGTAGCAGTTATCGTAATGCTTTACAGCACTAGCTGAAAGATCAAAGTTGAATCCTGCCACTGTCTCTAAGGAGTTTCCTCTGGGTGCTCCAGTTACCTCTCAAAAAGTTGTGGATTCTGTTGGCCATGAAGGAATTAAAGCATGGAAGAAAACATCAAATTTGAATGAGTAAAGGATAGTGGAAGTAGACAAACCAATAATCTTTGATCCTGCCATGTGCTTAAAGTAATGGAAGCTGCCATTTTGTGAAGCTGCTCTGTAACCTCCATTTTGTGAAATGTTTGATGCACTGATTCTTGCTCTGGCATAATTTAATCAGAGCAACTGAACAAGGACACAAGGAGATTCTGCTATTGATCTAACAAACCTGAGATCATTCTCAGATAAGCTGTGTATTCCCTATTCCATCTCTCACCTTATCTCTTTACCTGCCCATCTCCTCTGATGTTCCTCCCCCTTTTCTTTCTTCCATTGTCTTCTGTCCTCTCTGAACAGATTTCCCCTTCTTCAACCTTGTATCTCTTTCACTAATCAACTTCCCAGTTCGTACTTCACCCACACACCCACCCCCCCCCCCCACCCCTGGTTTCACCTATCATAGAAACATAGAAAATTTACAGCACAATACAGGCCCTTTGGCCCACAAAGCTGTGCCAAACATGTCCTTACTTGAGAAATACCCTAGGGTTACCCAAAGCTCTCTATTTTTCTGAGCTCCATATACTTGCCCAGGAGTCTCTTAAAAGACCCTATAGTATCTGCATCCGCCACCATCGCCAGCAACCCATTCCACACACTCACCACTCTTTGTGTAAAAAACTTACCCCGATATCTCCTCTGTACCTACTTCCAAGCACCTTAAAACTGTGCCTTCTCGTGCTAGCCATTTCAGCCCTGGGAAAAAGCCTCTGACTATCCACATGATCAATGCCTCTCATCATCTTGTACACCTCTATCAGGTCACCTCTCATCCTCCATCACTCCAAGGAAAAATAGCCGAGTTCACTCAACCTGTTCTCATAAGGAATGCTCCCCAATCCAGGCAACATCCTTGTAAATCTCCTCTGCACCCTTTCTATGGTTTCCACATCCTTCCTTTAGTGAGGTGACCAAAACTGAGCACAGTACTCCAACTGGGGTCTGACCAAGGTCCTATATAGCTGCAACATTAGCTCTCAATTCTAAACTCATTCCCATGATTGACGAAGGCCAATGCACCGTATGCTTTTTTAACCATAGAGTTAACCTACGCAGCAGCCTTGAGTGTCCTATGGACTCGGACTCCAAGATCCCTCTGATCTTCCACACTGCCAAGAGTCTTACCATTAATATTATATTCTGTCATCATATTTGACCTACCAAAATGTACCACCTCACACTTATCTGGGTTGAACTCCATCTGCCACTTCTGAACCCAGTTTTGCATCCTATCAATGTCCCGCTATAACCTCTGACAGCCCTCCACACTATCCACAACACCTCCAACCTTTGTGCAAATTTACTAACCTGTCCCTCCACTTCTTCATCCAGGTCATTTATAAAAATCACAAAGAGTAAGGGTCCCAGAACAGATCCCTCAGGCACAGCACTGGTGACCGAACTCCATGCAGAATATGACCCATCTACAACCACTCTTTACCTTCTGTGGGCAAGCCAGTTCTGGATCTTAGATCTGTTCCCCTTGGATCCCATGCCTCCTTACTTTCTCAATGGCCTTTTCATCTTTATCTCCATAAATTGTCGTGATATGTTGCGGTTAGTTTGTATTCACAGTAATAGCTAACTCATTACGAGCCTATGGTGATATATATATATATCTTTATAATCCTTTCAGGATTCTCTTTCACCTTGTCTGCTAAGGCAACTGCATGCCTTCTTTTAACCTTCTTAATTTCTTTATTAAGTGCTCTCATCTTTCTTATACTCCGTAAGTACCTCATTTGTTCTTACCTGCCTATACCTGTTATGCACCTCCTTTTGTTTCTCTTAACCATGGCGTCGATATCTCTTCAAAACCAAGGTTCTCTAAACCTGTTACCCGTACCTTTTATTCTGACAGGCACACACAAGAGTTGTATCCTCAAATTTCACCTTTGAAGGCCTCCCACTTACCAAATTCACCTTTGCCTGAAAACAGCCTGTCCCAATCCACACTTGTCAGATTCTTTCCAATACCATCAAAATTGACCTTTCTCCAATTTGGAATCTCAGCCCACAGACTAGACTTAACTTTTTTGCTTATTTACTTTGGTTCCTTAAGGGTGATATAGCCAGGGGTGGTAATGGGGACAGGCTCCCACTGCCTAGTAAATGCTCCAAATGGCATGCACTTTAAATAGCCTTTGACAGCCAATACCAGCTCCTGGCCTTCACATGTGACATAGCTACTAAGTCCGGTAGAACTGCTTCTAGGAGAAGAAGCAAAGGCAGATTACTGCCACCTTAAAACGAGTCGCTTTGGGCAGATGGGGCTTGTCAGCCGCAGTTGGCAGCTCATCTAAGAGAAGGAAAACTCTTGATCTCAAACCTCCACTGCCTTGCAGCTATACCCACTGATGGGGAAGGCTTTGGGAGTAAACCCTGAGGGAAAAATCCAGAGCTGGAATGCTAAGGCAGTCCTACGGTGAGTTCAATGCTGACTGGCAACTCCTGCGATGCTGCTGATACCAAACTATATTGGTCTTGTATCAGTCTGAACCCTAAGTAGGCAGTGATCATAATATGATTGAATTCATACAACAATTTGAGAGGGAGAAGTATAAATCACATGAATCAGTATTGCAATGGAATAAAGGGAATTACAGAGGCATGAGAGAGGAGCTTGCCCAGGTGGTTTGGAGGGCTATACTGGCGGGGATGATGGAAGAGTAGAGGTGGCTGGTTTCTGGGAACAGTTCACAAGGTGCAGGATAGATAAGTCCAACAGAAGAAATAGTTCTCAAATGGCAGGGGTTGGCAACCATGGCTGACAAGGGAAGTTAAGGACTACATAAAAGCCAAGGAAAGGGCATATAAGGTAGCAAAAATGAGTGGGAAGTTGTATGATTGAGAGGTTTTTAAAATCAAACAAAGGCAACTTTTGTACTTGGGTACTAGCCTACCAAGTAAAGTACCCAGGACATCCTTAAGGAGTAGTGGCTCAGAAAGGCAGTGTCCATTACTGAGGGCCTCCAGCACCCAGGGCATGCCCTTTTCTCACTGTTACCATCAGATAGGAGGTACAGAAGCCAGAAGTCACACACTCAGCGATTCAGGAACAACTTCTTCCCCTCTGCCATCAGATTCCTAAATGGACATTGAACCTGTGAACACTACCTCACATTTTTTAATATTATTTCTTGTTTTGCACAATTTTTAATCTATTCAAAATACGTATACTGTAATTGATTTAATTTTTTCCCTCCTTCTATATGATGCATTGCATTAAACTGCTGCTGTTAAGTTAACAAATTTCACAACACATGCTGGTGATAATAAATCTGATTCTGATTCTAAAAAAATGCCATAAGAAAAGATGAAATATGAGAGCAAACTAGCCAATAATATAAGCAGGATACTAAAAGTTTTTTTCAGTTATATAAAGAGTAAAAGGGAGGTGAGAGTTGATATTCGACCACTGGAAGATGATGTTGCAATGGGAGACAAAGAAATGGCAGACAAACTTAATAAGTATTTTGCATTAGTTTTCACTGTGGAAGACACCAGCAGTGTGCTAGAGGTCTGTGAATATCGGGGAACAGGAGTGAATGCTATAGCTATTACAAAGGAAAAAGTGCTAGGCAAACTCAAAAGTCTTAAGGTGGACAAGTCACCTGGACCAGATGGTCTACATCCCAGAGTTCTGAAAGAGGTGGCTGAAAGGATAGCAGATACATTGGTTATGATCTTTCAAGAAACACTTGACTCTGGCATGGTTCCAGAGGACTGGAAAATTGAAAATGTCACTCCTCTCCTTAAGAAGGGAGCAAGGCAAAAGAAAGGAAACTATAGGCCAATTAGCTTAACCTCAGTGTCAGTCTTTTATTGAGGATGAGGTTTCAGGGTGCTTGGAGATTAATGATAAAATAAGTCAAAGTCAGCATGGTTTCTGTGAAAGGAAAATCTTGCCTGACAAATCTGTTACAGTTCTTTGAGGAAGTAACAAGCAGGGTGGACAAAGGAGAGGCAGTGGATGTCGTTTACATGGATTTTCAGAAGGCATTTGATAAGATGCCTCACATGAGGCTGCTTAACAAGATAAAATCCTATGGCATTACAGGAAAGAGACTGAATGGACAGAGGAACGCCTATCAGGCAAGAGGCAGCGAGTTGGAATAAAGGGTTTTTTTCTAGTTGGCTGCCAGTGACTAGTGGTGTTCCTCAGAGGTCAATATTGGGACCACTACTTTTCACATTGCTTGTCAATGATTTGGAAAATGGAATTGATGGCTTTATAGCAAAGTTTGCAAATGATATGAAGATAGGTGGAGGGGTAGCTAGTGCTGAGGAAGCAATGCGACTGCAGCAGAACTTAGACAAATTGGAAGAATGGGCAAAAAAGTGACAGATGACATACAGTGATGGGAAATTTATGATACTGCATTTTGGTAAAAGGAACAATAGTGCGGACTATTATCTAAATGAGGAGAAAGTTCAAATAACAGGGGTGCAGAGGAACTTAGGAGTCCTTGTGCAAGACTCCCAGAAGATCAATTTACAGGTTGAGTTTGTGGTAACAAAGGCAAATACAATGTTTGCATTCATCTCAAGGGGAATAGAATATAAAAACAGACATAATGCTGAGGCTTAATAAGACACTAGTCAGGCCTCACTTGGGGTATTGTCAACAGTTTTGGGTTCTATATCTCAGAAAGGGTGTGTTGGCATTGGAGACAGCCTGGAGCAGGTTTGCGAGGATTATTCTGGGAATGAAGGGGTTAACATATGAGAAGGATTTGGTAGCTTTGGGTCTGTACTCACTGGAATTTAGAAGAATGAGCAGGCATCTTATTGAAACCTACTGAATGTTGAAAGGACTTAATAGGGTGGATGTGGAGAGAATGTTTCCTACGGTGAGGGTATCTAGAACTAGAGGCAC
The DNA here is from genome assembly GCF_048418815.1 of Hemitrygon akajei. Lineage (NCBI taxonomy): Eukaryota > Metazoa > Chordata > Chondrichthyes > Myliobatiformes > Dasyatidae > Hemitrygon > Hemitrygon akajei. Next base: position 187,487,501 of record NC_133129.1, read on the forward strand.
CACCTCAAAATTGAGGGGCGACCCTTTAGAACAGAGGTAAGGAGGAATTTTTTTAGTCAGTGAGTACCGGTAGTGATTCTGTGGAATGCTCGGCCACAGACAGCTGTGGAGCCCAAGAACCTGGGTATACTTAAAGCGAAAATTGGTAAGTTTCCTAATTGGTCAGGGCATCAAATGTTATGGTGAGAAGGAAGGTGTATGAGGTTGAGAATCCTGGATCAGCCATGATAGAATGGTAGGGCAGACTCGATGGGCTGAATGGCCTAATTCTGCTTCTACATCTTATGGTCCCTGCTGTTCCTTTGGGTTCTATAAGACACACCAGCAGAATTGGGCCTTTTGGCCCATCGAGTCTGCTCTGCCATTCAATCATGGCTGATCCTTTTAACTCCTCCTCAGCCCCACTCTCCAAGCCTTCTCCCTGTAACTTTTGATGCCGTGTCCAATCAAAAACCTATCAAGCTCTGCCTTAAATACACTCAATGACTTGGCCTCCACCCTCTAAAGAAATTTCTCTGCATCTCAGATGCGTGGAGAAGAGTAGCTTGCTACATGGGCAACCACTTGCTCTCCTATCGTACTGCCCAGGCTTGCATATCTAGATAGCTAGGATGCAAAATCCTTGGTCAACTCTGACTGGTGGAGGCCTCACACACCCACATTTACTTTGCAACTAATAGCATTGTGTTCATTAAATGCAAAGCGTCCTCCCACACAAACTTCTGCCATCTGTTTCCTGAATGGACATTGTAGCTTTAGACACTACCTCACTTTTTTAATATACAGTATTTCTGTTTTTGTACATTTTTAAAAATCTATTCAATATACGTAATTAATTTACTTGTTTATTTATTATTGTTTTATTTATTATTATTTTTCTCTCTCTCTCTCTGCTAGATTATGTATTGCATTGAACTGCTACTGCTAAGTTAACAAATTTCACATCACATGCCGGTGATAATAAACCTGATTCTGATTCTGATTTGCCCTGTCTCATTCCCTAACAGTAGATCAAGTATCACACACTCTCTCATTGGGACTTCTATGTACTAATTAAAGGAAACTTTCTTGAACACATTTGACAAACCCTATCCCACCCAGTCCCTTCACAGCATGAGAGCTCCAGTCAATACTTGGAAAGTTAAAATCACCAGCTATAACAAATTGAATTTTCTTGCAACAGTCTGAGATCTCCCTACAGATTTGTTCCTCTATATCCCTCAGACTGTTGGGTGATCTATAATATAGCCCACTAACATGGTCATACCTTTCTTATTCCTCAGTTCCACCCATAACTCCTCACCAGATGAGTTCTCCAGTTTGTCCTGACCGAGCACTGCCATGACACTTTCCCTGACCAGTAATGCAACCCTTCCTCCTTTAACCCCTCTCTATCATGTCTAAATCAATGGAAACCCAGAATACTGAGCTGCCAGTCCTGCTCCTCCTGCAAACAAGTCTCACTAATAGCTACAATATCATAATTCCAGGAGTTGATCATCTGCCTTTCCTGCGATACTTCTTGTATTGAAATATAAACAACTCAGGACACTAGTGGTATTGGCACCAATGACAGAGGCAATAAAGGAGAGGAGGTTCTGAGGAGAGATGTGAGGGGGCTAGGTAGAAAACTGGAAAGCTAACAACCTCTGGAGTGCTGTCTGTACCACTGAGAGTACGTATAGGATGATCTGACAGATGAATGCAGAGCTATCATGTTGCTAGAGAGTGGCTTCTTCCAGCTCATTTGCAGAAACAGCTTAGTTTCTATCTTGAATGTCTCTCTTTTTTTTCTTGGATGAATGTAGTTCTGTTGAAATCTCTGATCTACATCTGCACTCAAACTTCAGTTCTTTAGTGATGATTCCCATTCCTGTGGCTCACTGACCAGCCATTTATCGATATCCCAAGGACATGACCAAGAAGATGAGCACGCCTTTGGGGTGCTGAGGCTTAGTGGTCCTGGGGACGAGCCAATTCTATGCTGGTGTCACCAAATGAGGTGTTGCAGGAGAAAACAGAATACTGTGAACAGCGAGTGCCTTGGTACGCAGATCACACTTTGTCTCTTTTTTTCTCGTTGGTGGGGGAGAGCTTAATGCTGATTCTCGAGTCAAAGAACTCAGAAAAAAAGTGTATCTCTTCACCTCATCATGGTCATTTACACTACACGCTGCATCCGCAAAGCAAACAGCATTATGAAGGACCCCACGCACCCCTCATACAATCTCTTCTCCCTCCTGCCATCTGGGAAAAGGCACCAAAGCATTCAGGCTCTCACGACCAGACTATGTAACAGTTTCTGCCCCCAAGCTATCAGACTCCTCAATACCCAGAGTCTATTATAATGCCTGCACTGTTTTGTGCACTTTATGCAGTCCTGGGTAGGTCTGTAGTCTAGTGTAGTGTTTTTTCTCTCTGTGTTGATTTTTACATAGTTCAGTCTAGTTTTTGTACTGTGTCATGTAACACCATGGTCCTAAAAAACGTTGTCTCATTTTTACTATGTACTGTACCAGCAGTTATGGTCAAAATGACAATAAAAGTGTCTTGACTTGATACAGAATTTATTGGGGGGGAGGAAGAAGGGAAGGGAGGTGGAGGGGGGAGAGAGAGAGAGGAGAGAAGGGCGAGGTACTTGCTTAGTGGGTGATGGGTGCTGATGCTTTTTGCTCAAGTGTGGGGGTCAATGCTTTGTTGCTGTTTGTGCATGGGGGTAGGGGGGCTTTCAGGTTCTAACACTCATTATTTGGGATACCCTTCTGTTTACATGGATGCCTGCGAAGAGCAAGAATTTCAGGTTGTATGTTGTATACATTCTCTGATATGAAATGGAACTATTGAACTATCGAATGCATGGCTGAGGAATTGATGCAGAGGGCAGAGGTTCAGATTTCTGGATCATTTGGATCTCTTCTGGGGAAGGTATGACCTGTACAAAAGGGACAGGTTATACCTGAACCCCAGGGGAGGGGGGGTAATATACATACAGACAGGTTTGCTAGAACTGTTCAGGAGGATTTAAACTAATTTGGTAGGAGGATGGGAACCGGAATGAGTATGGAGTAGTTAACAATCAGAGAAAGTGTGTAGTGAGACTGTTTGCAAAGAGAGGCTGACGTTAGGGCAAAATTGCAGTCAACGAGATTAAATACAATGTAAAAGGTGGACTAAATCAAAAAGAGTAACAAATACCAGACTGAAGGTGTTACAGAAACACAGAAAACCTACAGCACAATACAGGCCCTTCAGCCCACAAAGTTAGACCATAAGACAAAGGAGCAGAAGTCGGCCATTCAGCTCATCTTGAGCTGATCCAATGTCCCCTTTAGTCCCATTCCCCCACCTTCCCACCATAACCTTTGACGCCCTGACTACTCAGATACCTATCAATCTCTGCCTTAAATACACCCAATGACTTGGCCTCCACTGCAGCCCGTGGCAACAAATTCCACAGATTCACCACCCCCTGGCTAAAAAATTTTTTTCACATCTCTGTTCTGAATGGGCGCCCTGCAATCCTCAAGTCATATCTTCTTGTACTAGACTCCCCCAACATGGGAAACAAATTTGCCACATCCACACTGTCCATGCCTTTCAACATTCGAAATGTTTCTATGAGTTCCCCCCCCATTCTTCTAAACTCCAAGGAGTACAGTCCAAGAGCGGTCAAATGTTCCTCATCTGTTACCCTGTAGCAGTGTGCTACACGCAGCGCTAAAATAATGACACGGAGTTGGTAAACTGCAATTAAAGATGATTTTATTTGAACTTCACAGCCTTGCTTTAAAGCCTCCCTCATCCCGCCCTCCCCGGGCACGGATGCTCTAAGGGACATGTACTCACAAACCCCCGCAGGCTTTTTTCCCTTTGTTGCGGACCTGGCCTTTGTGCCTGCGCGCTGGCTATTTGTGAGCCGGTTCGAGTGCGCTAGGAAGTGGGTCGCCACATAACCCCCCCCCCCACCCCCCAGAACCGGCGATACACCCCCCAATGTCCACAGTCTGGGCCGGACCGTTTGGGAGGTCAGCCTCTGCGCCGCAGTGCTGGAAACTCGACCGGTTGCGCCAGGTCCACATGGGCTGGTTTGAGTCGGTCCACCGTGAAAACCTCCTCTCTCCCCCCAACATCCAGCACGAACGTGGACCCGTTGTTCCTGAGCACTGTGAACGGCCCCTCGTAGGGTCGTTGCAGCGGTGGCCAATGCCCGCCCCGTCGTACAAACACAAACTTACAGTTCTGCAGGTCTTTGGGTACGCAGGTCGGGTTCTGCCCATGCTGCGAAGTGGGTATGGGGGCCAGGTCACCGAGCCTCTCGCGTAGTCTGCCCAGGACTGCTGCGGGTTCTTCCTCTTGCCCCCTTGGGGCTGGTATGAACTCCCCGGGGACGACCAGGGGTGCGCCGTACACCAACTCGGCCGACGAGGCGTGCAGATCGTCTTTGGGCGCTGTGCAGATGCCGAGTGGGACCCAGGGAAGCTCATCCGCCCAGTTAGCTCCTCGCAGGCGGGCCATGAGAGCCGACTTTAGGTGACAATGGAAACGCTCCACTAGTCCGTTCGACTGTGGGTGGTAGGCAGTGGTGTGGTGCAGCTGTGTCCCCAAAAGGCTGGCCATAGCTGACCACAGGCTGGAGGTGAATTGGGCGCCTCTGTCGGAGGTAATGTGGGCCGGTACACCAAAGCAGGACACCCAGGTGGCGATCAGTGCCCGGTCGCAAGATTCGGAGGTGGTGTCCATGAGCGGGATCGCCTCTGGCCATCTTGTGAACCGGTCCACGATAGTCAGGAGGTGCCGCGCTCCGCGCAACACTGGCAGGGGGCCCACAATATCCACGTGAATGTGGTCGAAACGCCGGTGGGTGGGGTGGAATTGCTGCGGCAGAGCTTTGGTGTGCCGCTGCACCTTGGCCGTCTGGCAGTGCATGCACGTTCTGGCCCATTCACTGACCTGCTTGCGGAGTTTGTGCCATAAGTTATGAATGGAGTCGAAAACACGACGCCGCCAGTTTGCCGGGACGACGGGACGGGGCTAGCCGGTGGCGACGTCACAAAGTAGGGCCCTCTCACCTGGGCCTACGGGGAGGTCCTGAAGCTGCAAGCCGGAGACTGCGGTTCTGTAACTCGGGATCTCCTCGTCTGCCTGCTGCGCCTCTGCCAGCACCTCAAAGTCTACCCCTTGGGAAAGGGCATGAATGTTAGGGCAAGAGAGCGCGTCCGCCACGACATTGTCCTTACCCGAGACGTGCCGGACATCCGTCGTGTATTCAGAGATGTAGGACAGATGGCGCTGCTGGCGGGACGACCAGGGATCGGACACCTTCGTGAACGTAAAGGTAAGTGGCTTGTGGTCCGTGAACACGGTGAAGGGCCTACCATCTAAGAAGTACCTGAAATGCTGGATTGCCAGGTATAGCGCCAACAGTTCCCAGTCGAAAGCACTGTAGTTGAGCTCAGGTGGCCGCAGGTGTTTGCTGAAAAACGCCAGGGGTTGCCAGCGCCCCTCAATGAGTTGTTCCAGTACCCCACCGACTGCCGTGTTAGATGTGTCCACTGTGAGGGCGGTAGGGACGTCCATTCTGGGGTACACCAGCATCGCGGCGTTCGCCAAGGCTTCCTTTGTTTGAATGAAAGCGGCGGCGGACTCCTCGTCCCAGGCAATGTCCTTGCCCGGACCCGACAGCAGGGCGAACAGGGGGCGCATGATTCGGGCAGCTGAAGGGAGGAAGCGGTGGTAGAAATTGACCATACCTACGAACTCCTGAAGGCCTTTGATCGTGGTGGGTCGGGGGAAATGGCGGACCGCATCTACCTTAGCGGGCAGAGGGGTTGCCCCGTCTTCAGTAATCCTGTGGCCCAGGAAGTCAATGGTGTCGAGCCCAAACTGGCATTTGGCCGCGTTGATTGTTAGACCTGTTACGTTCCCCAGTAACCGGGTAGTTTTCCAGCAAAGATAGATGGAGCCACCGAAGCCTGATGCTACTATTTTCAAATGTTTTTATTTATAAAGGGGCACAAACGTGTGGTTAATACAAAACATTCAGATCATATACATCGTCACAACTCAATCTAAAGCACAGGTATAGTAATAATCAATCAGAAATAAGCTCTACAGTTGTCTAGGGGTAATGTAGATATATATTGTTTACTGGATATTTAAAAGTCTTTTTTGCGGTCACTGCAGTTCCACCAGCCGCCGTCGGTTGTGGTGTCGCGTTGGTGAACTTTTGTTAGAAAGAGAGAGAGAGAGAGAGAGATGTCATTAAACAGCTTCACCTGCCCGGGTCCCTACGGAGCACCGCCGTGGAATCAGAAGAGCAGGCTTCCCGGTTGTTAGTTAAAAGCGATTGTCCGTGATTCCATCCACTGACTCCCGATCCGGAGTCTAACGCACGTGGCTTCCTTCAGAATGGCATCCCGCTCTGACGGGAAGCACTATCGTGTCTTCTTCGTGTGTCTCCTTGGTACGTCTGAGGCCCCGCCTCGGCAGCCCACCTTTTTATCTGGACTGGCAGGGTTGTAGATGTCAATCGGGGGGGGTGAGGCGATCTTTCCCCCATTCCCTATCTCACATGGCCCTGAAGGTCTGCACGTAGCCCACGTCCTTATTCCACAAAAGGTGCCTCCCAAGGCAATGGCTGTGTCCAAGGCTTTGTCTTGCTGAGCAGCCAATCCACATTCCAGACCGTAAGGCTCTCTCTCTCTTGCAATTCTCCCAAAGGAGGGGGCTGAGTTCATAACAGACCATATTCACTCAGTCGGGCGTAGAGTTGACGGAGGTGGGACAGATGCTCCTGACGACTGCTGCTGGCTATGAGGATGTCGTCCAAATAGATGAATGCGAAGTCCAGGTCGCGTCCCACCGCGTCCATTAACCGCTGGAACGTCTGTGCGGCATTCTTCAGGCTGAATGGCACGCGGAGGGACTCGAAAAGGCCGAACGGGGTGATGAGAGCCATTTTGGGGACGTCTTCCGGATGCATCGGGATTTGATGGTATCCTCGGACGAGGTATACCTTGGAGAAGATCCGTGCGCCGTGCAGGTTTGCCGCAAAGTCCTGAATGTGCGGCACAGGGTAGCGGTCCAGTGTGGTAGCCTCATTCAGCCTGCAGTTGTCACCGCACGGTCTCCAGCCCCCTGTCGCTTTGGGCACCATGTGCAGGGGGGAGGCCCATGGGCTGTCGGACCGCCGGATGATCCCCAATTCCTCCATCCTCTTGAACTCCTCCTTCGCCAGTCGGAGCTTGTCCGGGGGAAGCCGCCGAGCGCGGGTATGGAGGGGTGGTCCCTGGGTCAGGATGTGGTGCCGTACGCCGTGTCGGGGCATGACTGCTGTGAACTGCGGTGCCAGAACCGATGGGAAATCCGCCAGGACTCTAGTGAAGTCGTTGTTGGACAGCGGGATGGAGCCGAGGTGTGGGGCTGGCAACTGGGCTTCTCCCAGGGAGAACGTCTGAAAGGTCTCGGCGTGGACCAGCCTCTGCCTCGGCAGGTTGACCAGCAGGCTGTGAGCCCGCAAAAAATCCGCACCCAGAAGCGGTTGGGCTACGGCGGCCAGTGTGAAGTCCCACGTGAACCAGCTGGAGCCAAACTGTAGCTGCACCGTATGGGTGCCGTAGGTCCTTACTGTGCTGCCGTTCACGGCCCTCGGGGGGGGACCCGGTGCCCTGTTGCGGGTGTCGTAACTGGTCGGAGGTAAGACGCTGATCTCGGCACCGGTGTCGACCAAAAAGCGGCGTCCCAACCTCTTGTCCCACACATACAGGAGGCTATCCCAACGGCCAGCCACCATAGCCATCAGCGGCGGCTGGCCCTGGCGTTTCCCGGGAACTGGCAGGGCAGGCGACAACGGCGGGCTTCTACCGCTGGTGGTAGAAACACCAGTGTTCGTTGGGCTCCCCACCCCTGCCTCTGGGGCTAGCGGGCTCTGCGGCCGGGCCTGGACTGGTTTGCTGCTGGGAGCGTGGCCTGTTGATCTGTGCAATGGACGCCCCACTCACCTTCTTGGCATTCCACAGCAAGTCCACCCGGGTTGCCACCTTCCGGGGGTCGCTGAAATCCGCGTCGGACGGCAGCAGGCGTATGTCCTCAGGCAGCTGCTCCAGGAATGCCTGCTCAAACATGAGGCAGGGTGTGTGTCCGCCGGCCAAAGACAACATCTCATTCATTAAAGCCGATGGAGGTCTGTCTCCCAAGCCATCCAGGTGCAGTAAGCGGGCAGCCCGCGCGCGCCGTGAGAGTCCGAAAGTCCTTAGGAGCAGGGCTTTGAATTCCATGTACTTGCCGTCCGCTGGGGGAGACTGTACAAACTCTGCAACCTGGGCCGCTGTGTCCTGGTCAAGGGAGCTCACCACGTAGTAGTAACGTGTGTCCTCTGAGGTTATCTGCCGAACGTGGAATTGGGCTTCTGCTTGCTGGAACCATAGGTGAGATCGCAGCGTCCAGAAGCTTGGCAGTTTCAACAAAACCGCATGAACAGATGCGGCGTCGGTCATCTCCGGTCCAAAAATCGTTTGGACTGTCGGAGTCACCAATTGTAGCGGTGTGCTACACGCAGCGCTAAAATAACGACACGGAGTCGGTAAACTGCAATTAAAGATGATTTTATTCGAACTTCACAGCCTTGCTTTAAAGCCTCCCTCATCCCGCCCTCCCTGGACACGGATGCTCTAAGGGACACGTACTCACAAACCCCCGCAGGCTTTTTTCCCTTTGTTGTGGACCTGGCCTTTGTGCCTGCGCGCTGGCTATTTGTGAGCTGGTTCGAGTGCGCTAGGAAGTGGGTCGCTACAACCCTCTCATTCCCGAAATCATTCTAGTGAATCTTCTCTGAACCCTCTCCAATGTCAGCACATCCTTTCTTAAATAAGGAGCCCAAAATTGCACACAGTATTCCAAGTGAGGTCTTACCAGTGCCTTATAGAGCCTCAACATCACATCCCTGCTCCTAAACTCTATTCCTCTTGAAATGAATGCCAACATTGCATTCGCCTTCTTCACCACCGACTCAACCTGGAGGTTAACCTTAAGGGTATCCTGCACGAGGACTCCCAAGTCCCGTTGCATCTCAGAACTTTGAATTCTCTCCCCATTTATGCCAAACATGTCCTTACCTTAGAAACCACCAGGCTTACCCATAGCCCTCTATTTTTCTAAGCTCTAAGTACCTATCCAAAAGTCTCTTAAAAGTCCCTATCGTATCTACTTTCACCACCATTGCCAGCAGCCCATTCCACGCACTCACCACCCTCTGAGTAAAAAACTTACCCCTGACATCTCCTCTGTACCTACTCCCCAGCACCTTAAACCTGTGTCCTCTTGTGACAACTATTTCAGCCCTGGGAAAAAGCCTCTGACTACCCACACAATCAATGCCTCTCATCATCTTATACACCTCTATCAGGTCACCTCTCATCCTCCGTCGCTCCAAGGAGAAAAGACTGAGTTCACTCAACGTATTCCCATAAGGCATGCTCTCCAATCTAGGAAACATCCTTGTAAATCTCCTCTGCACCCTTTCTATGGCTTCCACATCCTTCTTGTAGTGAGGTGACCAGAACTGAGCACAGTTCTCCAAGTGGGGTCTGACCAGGGTCCTATATAGCTGCAACATTACCTCTTGGCTCCTAAATTCAATTCCACGATTGATGAAGGCCAATACACCGTATACCTTCTTAACCACAGAGTCAACCTGTGCAGCTGCTTTGAGCGTTATATTTGAATGCACACAGTATATGGAATAAGGCAGAGGAACTTGTAGCATTGTTACAGATTGGTATGTGTGACATGGGCATCATTGAATCACGGCAGTTATATACAGGTCTCTGAACAGCAGCCAAGATGTGGTCTACAAATTACAAAGGGAGATAGAAAATGCATGTCAAAAGAGCAATGTTACAATAGTCATGGGGGATTTCAATATGCAGGTAGATTAGGAAAATCAGTTTGGTGTTGGATTACAAGAGGAGACATTTATAAAACACCTACGAGATGGCTTTTTAGAGGAGCTCATGGTTGAGCCCACTAAGGGATCAGTTATTCTGGACTGGGTGTTGTGCAATGAACTGGAATTTATTAGAGAGCTTAAGGCAATGTGTAGTGAGTCTCCTAGCAAGGAGGGGCTGATGATAGGGTGAAAATGCAGTCACCAGGATCAGTTGCAACAGAAAAGGTGGACAAAATTGAAAACAGTGCATACAGGACTGAAGGCATTACAATTGAATGTGCTTAGCAGTAAGGTACATGAAATTGTAGCACTTTTACAGACTGACACATATGATGTTGTAGGCATCAATAAATCATGGCTGAAAGAAAATTACAGCTGGGAGCTTAAGGTCCAAGTCTGCACACTGTATCGAAAGGACAGGTAGGCAGGCAGAGGGGAAGGTGTTGCTCTGTTGGTAAAAAATGAAATCAAATCTATAGAAAGAGGTGGCAGAGGGTCAGGAGGTGTTGAATCATTGTGGATTGAGCAAAGGAACTACAAGGGTAAAAAGTCCTTGATGGGTGTTGTATACTGATCTCCAAACGGTAGTAGTAAGGATGTGGCCTACAAAGTATAATGGGAGTTAGAAAATGAATGTCAAAAGGGCAACGTTACAATAGTCATGAGGGACTTCAATATGCAGGTAGATTAGAAAACAGATTAGCGCTGAATTCCAGGAGGGGGAATTTCTAGAACGCTGAGATGGCTTTTTCGATTAGCTTGTGGTTAAGCCCACTGGAGGATTGTACAATGAACCAGAATTGAGAGTTTAAAGTAAAATAATCCTTAAGATCAAGTGATTATAATATGTCTGAAATTTGAGAAGGAGAAGCAAAAGTCAGATCTATCAGTATAACAGTGCAGTAAACAAAATTTCAGAGGAGTGAGAGAGGAGTTGGCCAGAATTGATTGGAAAAGAACACTGGCAGGGACGACGGCAGAACAGCAATGGCTGGAATTTCTAGAAGCAATTTAGAAGGCACAAGATATAAACATCCCAAAGAGGAAGAAGTACTCTAAAGGCAAATTGACACAACCATGGCTAACAAGAGAAGTCAAAGCCAACATAAAACCCAAAGAGAGGGCATATAATAGAGCGGAAATTTGTAGGAACTTAAGAGGATTGGGAAGCTTTCAAAAACAGAAGGCAACTAAAAAGTCATTAAGAAGGTAAAAAGGGAATACAAAAGTAAGCCAATAATACTAAAGAGGATATCAATAGTTTCTTCAGATACATAAAGTGTAAAAGAAAGGTGATAGTGGATATTGGACTGCTGGAAAGATAGTAATAGAGACAAGGAAATGGCAGAAGACCTAAATAAGTATTTTGCATCGGTCTTCACTGTAGAAGACACTAGCAGCATGATAAAAGTTTCAGGTATTAGGCATCATGAAATGTGTGAAGTTACCATTGTTAGTGAGAAGGTTCTTGGGGAAACTGAAAAGATCTGAAAGTAGATATGTCATCTGGAGCAAATGGGTTCTGAAAGAGACGGCTTAAGGAATTGTGGACGTACTAGTAATGTTCTCTCTGGAATGGTTCCAGAAGACTGGAAAATGGCAAATGTCACTCCACTCTTCAAGAAGGGAGAAATGCTGAAGAAAGGAAATTATCAGCCAGTTAGTCTGATCTTGGTGTTTGGGAAGATGTTGGTGTCGAGCACTAAGGATGAGGTCTCAGGTATTTGGAGGAACATGATAAAATATGCCATAGTCAGCGTGGCTTCCTCAAGGGAAAATCTTGGCTGATGAATCCGTTGGAATTCTTTGAAGAAGTAACAAACAAGATAGACAAAGGAAAATTGGTTGATATTGTGTACTTGGATTTCCAGAAGGCCTTTGACAAGGTGCCACACGAGACTGCTTAACAAGCTATGAGCCCATGGTATTGCAGGGAAGATTCTAGCATCAATAAAACAGTGGTTGACTGGCAGGAGGCAGAGTGGGAATAAAGGGAATCTTTTATGGTTGGCTGCCAGTGACTAGCAGTGGTCTATGTTGGGAATTATTCTTCTTAAGTTAGATGTCAATGATTTGGATGATGGAATTAATGGCTTTATTGCAAAGTTTGCAGATGACATGAAGTTAAATGGAGAGGCAGGCAGTTTTGAGGAAGTAGAGAGGCTACAGAAGGACTTGGACAGATTAAGAGAATGGACAAAGTGGCAGATGCAATAAAGTGTCAGGAAGTGTATGGTAATGCACTTTGGTAGAAGAAATGAAATGTTGACTATTTTATAAATGGAAGGAATATAAAAAAAACTGAGGCAAAAGGGACTTGGAAGTCCTTGTGCAGGATTCCCTAAAGGTTAACTTGTAGGTTGAGTCTGTGCTGAGGAAGGCAAATGCGATGTTAGTGTTTATTTCAAGAGGACTAGAATATAACATTTCCTGCTCAGAGCATTGGTTGGTCTAGGCAGCTGTAAAAACAGATTAGAGGAAACATTGCTAATTACTGTGGGACAGGGCTTGAAAATTAAAATGTGACAAACCGCTTTGAGTCGGGACACTTTGCTGGACAGGTTCTCTGCCATCCGTTTGTTTTCTGTATCGAGCATTTGATCCACTGCACTAGAGCCACCTGAGGAGGAGAATTAGAATCAGAATCAGAATTAATAGCATTGGCATATGTCATGAAATTTAACTGAACAAGGTTGTGTAGCGATGATGTTTCACAGGGACAGACTGGATAACAATGATGTTTGACTGGAAAACACTGGGTAATGATGATGATGAGGAGGAAAATGGTTAACAGCTGCACTAGAGCCGAGGCTTCAGGAGGAGAAGGTAAATGATAAACCAAACTTGAAGAAATGTCCCCTCTACCCTTCCCTCACATTGGGTGTGGCATGGTTAGCACGCCTTACAGTACAGGTGACCGGGTTAAATTCCTGCTGCTGCCTTTAAGAAATTTGTATGTTGGCCCTGTGACCGCATGGATTTCCTTCAGATGATCTGGTTTCCTCTCACAGTCCAAAGATATACTGGTTGGTAGGTTAATTAGTCATTGTAAATTGTCCTGTGATTAAGCTTGGGTTAAATTTTAGCCAGAGTGTAGTGAACCTGTGGAATGCTCTGCCACAGACTGCGGTGGAGGCCAAGTCTGTGGGTATATTTAAAGAAGTTGATCATTTCCTGATCAGTCAGGGTATCAAAGGATATGGCGAGAAGGTTGGTGAATGGGGTTGAGTGGGATCTGGGATCAGCCATGATGGAATGGCAGAACAGACTTGATGAATTGAATTGGCCTAATTCTGCTCCTATGTTTTATGGTCTTAGGGTTGCTGGGTAGTGCGCTTGAAAGGCTGGAGGGGCCTGTTTCACACCGCATCTCAATAAATAAATAAACAGATTGGGAACAGCTCCAGTAAGGGTAATGCTACTGTTTAAAGAAAGGAGACAAAATTTAAAATTTAGACATAATTATTTGTTGACCTGTGATTTCAGTCTGGTTCAATGTGTTCCACAAACCCAATCGGATTTCTACGGGATGAACTTGCAAATTAAACTCATTGGAATAAGGGAGATCTCATTGAAACCTATTGAATATTGAAAGGCTCAGATGGAGTTGGTATGGAGAGGATGTTTTCCATTGTGGGGGAGTCTAAGACCAGAAGGCACAGCCTAGGATAGAGGGACGTCTATTTAGAACAAAAATGAGGAGGAATTTCTTTAGCCAGACGGTGGTGAATCCGTGGAATTTATTGCCACCGACAGCCGTGGAGGCTGTCATTGGGTATATTCAAAGCAGAGATTGAATGTTCTTGATTAGTCAGGACATCAAAAGTTACAGAGAGAAGGCATGAGAACAGGGTTGAGATGGAAAAATAAATTAGTCATGATGAAATGTGGAAGACTTGATGGGCTGAATGGTCTGATTTTGCATCTATGTTTTGTGGACCTAGCAGAGAGAAATAAGGGGAAAACCAGTAATTGGAGAATAAAAACCTGCGGAAGCTGGATGTGGGAGTGCATCGGAGGTAAATGTGCCACTCTAGCATTGAGAGCATTTCATTGCAAGGGGTACAGTAGAGAAGGCAGGACTGGATAGGGCCTCAGAAACTCCACAATTAGATTATTTTGTATAGTTTTATTTCAGAATTCCGCCATTTTATGATGTTTGTTGTGTATAACTTTGGTCTTGAGGAAAGAACATGAGAAACAGGAAGCATTAGCTTATTCTGGCCTGGTCCATCATCTTCCACTACCAGAGCAGATCTTCAGTCTCATTAATTGTTCATATCATAAAGTTGAAGTGCTGTACAGGAATAGCCCTTCGGCCCACAACGTTATCCTGACCCCTTTAACCACCTACTTTCATCCCATTTGCTCATATTATGACTGTATCTTTTCAAGTGTCTAACTATCTCTTCAATGCAGTGACTATATCTGATTCCACGATCTCCTCTGGCAACATGATCCAGATGCCAGTGCCTCTCATGTAAAAAAGCTTCCTTCTCAGACCTTCTTTAAAATTTCTTCCTCTCACCTCAAGCCCTCACTCTCCTGTTTTTGAAACCCCAAGCTTTTCCCATTTCCTACTTCCACCATTATATTCAAGAATCTGAAGATGTCTGTTTTGAATGAACTCAGTGACTGAATCCTAACATGTCAGGGTGGAGTTGCAGAGTCACCAGACCCCACCTCAGTCCAAATGGCCCAGCTTTTCCCCTAGAATCATGACCTTCTCAGCCACAAGGAACTCCTCACACCCAGCCCTTTAATGTCTGAATGTGGACACTCAGTGGCTACTTTATTAGGTAAACCTGCTTGTTAATGTAAATATCTAATCAGCCAAGCATGTGGCAGCAACTTAATGCTTAAAAGCAAGCAGGCATGGTCAAGAAGTTCAGCTGTTCTTTAGATCAAGCATCAGAATGGGGAAGAAATGTGATCTCAGTGACTTTGATCATGAAATCTCAGAAACTGCTCATCTGCAACCAAGGTTCATGGGATTGGTGCCAGGAATGTGAAAATCGCCCCTTATGGACTAGCGGAAATGAGGATGATTGCATTAAGAAATCTGAGCTTCTAAGGTGTTCTGACTGACAAAGCTGATGACTCTTTCTTTTACAGTTCTCCACTCCACGGGATAGAAACTGTTGTATTACACTGAATCACTGTTAATTCACCACAAATTACTCAAGTCAAAAAAACAAAGACAGGGTAGGTCTGCCAGTCAGTCACGTTCCCCACTCTAAGAAATCTCTAATCAGCACAGCTAAAATTTCTTCTAACAAGAAAAAGTGAAAAATCTCACACACAAAATGTCAGAGGAACCTAGCAGCATCAATGGAAGGGAACAAACAGACATTTTGGGCCAAGATTCTTAATCAGGTCTAGAAAGAAAGGGGAAGATGCCAGAATAAATAGATAGAGGGAGGGGAAAGAGGATAGCTAAAAGGTTGTAGGTGAAGCCAGTAGGCGGAGGAGGGGGGAAGATGTGAGAAGCTGGGAGGTGGTATGTGGGAAAGGCAAAGGTCTGGAGAAGAAGGAATCTAATAGGAGAGGAGAGTGGACCATGGGAGAAAGGGAAGGAGGGGCACTAGAGGGAGGGAAGAAATTACTGGAAGGAAAAATAGATGTTCATGCCATTAAGTTGAAGGTACACAGACGGAATATGAGGTGTTTCTCCTCCAACCTGAGAGTGGACTCATCATAGCAGAACAAGAGGGTATGGACCAACAGGTTGAATGAGAATGGGGATACTGAAGAACCTTCTCTGCATCCCTTCAAAGTCATTCACATTCTCCCTAACGTGCAACAGGGCAACCAAACACTGAAACAACTTTAGAAAGGATTGGGAGAAATTCCTTGTTTTTATACCTAATTTAAGAAGGTCAATATCTCATTGATTTGACCACTGATACTTGGTACTATATTGTTACCCAGAGCTGGAATAACATTCTAACTATGAAAGGCTAGGGTCAGATCTATAATTGGGCCATTTTTTGACCAACACCCTTCCTGAATTCATATTCCTGCCTCTCTGTAAAAGTTTGGCAGGCCAGGTCCATACTAGGAACATAAGTGAAAACTCCAGCCTTATCGGAAAGGTCTTATCAGTGGGCCGAAGGACCTGTGCCCCTGCTATATTTCCCCAAGCAGACCTTTGCCCCCCCCCCCACCTGAAACCTCCACAAAACGGGTGCACTGCATAGACCCAGGTCATAACCGGGGGTGGGGGGGGGGGGGGAAGGAACTATTGTCATGTGGTTTCATAATGAAAACCATGGCAACAGAGCCTGGTGAACAATGCACACAAAGTGGTACAGAATAAGTATTTGCAGATGCCAGCCATGAGATGAGAGCTTAACATTAAATGTGTTCATCGAATCAAGCCTAGTGTAGACGACTGGAGGTAGGATTGGAAAAGCTGTGCCAAGGACCAGCATTAATCATCAGTAAGAAAGTATCATCCTTGGAACCAGAGAGATATTAGACTTTCTCTACTGAGATCAACACTGTTTATATTACGATCTCTAATTGACAATTAGGCACAAATTTTGTAGTTAACACACTTTGTCAAGTTGAAGAGCAGTGGTTAAGTAAAACCAGTGCTGGTTTTATAAGTATACCACACAGCTCAAAGCCTCAGAACCTTGCATCTTTATTGAGACAGTTTACATCAATTTTATCTTCACATTTCAGTCCATGGGAACATTCATAAAATGCCTCACAACGTGGAATTATTCACAGATGCACTTGTGAAAATGACCATGGAGGAAGAGGAAGGTTCCCTGGACGAAATACTGGACAGTCTCTATGTGTTGGGTCTGCATCACCCTGAAAGGGTGTTACTGATCTATTATGATCATCTAGCTCAGTACACCAAACTGACAGCTTCACAGGGGACTTTGTTACTGGAAAGCATGGGGAATATTATCAAGGACACCCTTGATCAGATTAGTCAGAGCCTGGCACAGAAAATTCTCTCTCTGTCTGCTGTGTGGGTGACTAAGCCAACATGGCCACATGCTGGGAGTCAGCAAGCTGCAAGCAATCTGCTGGTTACGATGAGCAGCAGATTTACTGATGAGGTCGTCCACTTGTTGATGGAGAGTTTCAAACAAGGTCAGCACCCTCAAGTATATGTTGTGAAAACCCTGAGCAAAATGTCAACAGAAAACCCCTACAGCATGGTGCCATTTCTGAAGCACATCTTAGGGGCTATGTTTCCAACCCTCTTTAGGACTAAACAGGAGGAGATGAAAGCTGCATTTGCCACAGCACTGGGAAATTTCAGCGAGAGCATCCTGATATATCTGTCAAGTGTGGAGAAAACCTCAGACCCTCTAGTAACCACGGAGACTTTCTCCACTGAGATCAACACCATTTATAGTCTGTTGTTTAAGGTGTGGCTGGAGAAGGAGCCCCCTAAACTGATGCTAACTATTATGGAAGCTCTGGGCTATGTCACTTTACTCTTGCCAAGGGAGAGGCTAGAAAAGGAACTCCCCAAGCTAATTCCAACCATTGTGTCTCTCTACAAGAAGCATCCTGCACATTCTTCTGTCACAGGATGCCTGTACCAGGTGTTGGACATTGCTATCAAAATAAACAGTTTAGAACTGAAAACACAGATGGGCAATCTGCTTAAAAATCTCCACCAGCAAATCTGCCTTTCTGTAGGGTCAAAGAACTTCCTTGGTGGGAAGAACCACGGTGAGATTTTGCGCTGTTTTACGCTTCTTGCCCCAGCTTATGCAGACATTTTGGTTGACTTCCTCCTACCCAGGTTAGACAGCGTGGAGCAGCAAACCAGACTGGGAACACTTAGTATCCTGAGGCATCTGATAAGTTCAGCCTCCTCACACTTAGCCCAGAAGGCGCATGCCATTGTGGCCGCCATGAAGCCAGTGCTTGTGGATAAATGCAGCAACCAGGAAAAGAAGCTGGCTGCTCAGCTCATCTGTGCCATGGCCCAACAAAGTTACATCCAGGCAGAGGACGGAAAGGTAATGGTGGAGTTTCTCGTCCGACAGTGTGCTGCCGCTCTCGATTCAGGCACGCCGGCAGGACCCAGCCATCAGTCAGAACAGGTTACAGATGAGGACCTTGTCACAGTGTGTGAGACAGTGATGTTTATGATCACAAATACAGCAAAGATGGAGAATGTTCTCTGGGCCGTCCTCTTGGACTATGTCACCTTGACCCAGTACACCAAGGCTCTCACAACCATTTGCAATTGTTTAGCGCACCTCGGGAAAAAGAAGCTGCAGTCTGGCATGGGAAGGTTTATGTTAATGTACAAGACAGATAGTAGTCCCCAAAAAGCCCAGGAACTGTTGGCTCGACTCCTTCTGCTGTCTTGCTGCCCATTTGAGGGAGGAAGCCGCGGAGCAGCGGCCCTGAGATTACTGCAAGTCCTGGGTTCCAGTATTCACCCAGCAATTGCATCAGAGTGGGACAGGGACCTGTCGGCATTAGTTGGTCAATTACAGGAGCATTCCAAGGAAACTCTACCCGAAGAGGAATGGGAAGAAAAATTATTACTGCTGCTGTCCAAAACTCTGACCAGCATTAACGATGAGGAATGGATTCGTCCACTGAGTGAGGAAATGTACAGGCATATTGAAATTGTCTGTCATTCAGCACAGAAGGCATTCCTCTACAAAGCTCTAGGGGTTGTGTTCAGCCAACTTCACAGCACCAATGTAAAGGAGGACCTTCTCGAAATGCTGCTGAGTGTGCAACCCAGCGAGAGGGTAGAAAGGGAAGGTGTGGCCGTCGCTTTTGGTCTTGCTTCTATGAGTCACTTTGACGATGCCCTTGACTGTCTGCAGGAGTTTGCTCATGCTGAGAGAAGCAAGAATACCAAATGTTCCTCCGGTGTTCATGGGGACAGGGTTGATGTGGACATGGTCGAGGTCAACAGCACTCTTGTTCTGTGCTATGGCAACATGGCACTCTATGCCCCTGAGGAGCAGGCACTGCCCAGAATAGAAAGCCACATTCTACCCGCTGTTATCCAATTCATTCCAGACAGGCAGGGAATGACAGCGGAATATGGCAATGGCTCATTGCAGCTCAGCCTCATACACACCATCACTCTGATAGCCAAATCCCTAGAAGTAAACAGCCAGAGAGTCCTGCTGAGCAGGAAAAGGGAGCTGCTACAGTGCATGCAGGACTTTATGGAGGCAGAGCCGACACAGCTACTGCAGAGCCCTATGCGACAGCAAGCCATCACCGCCTGCACACACCTCATTAAACTGAGCAGTGAGTCCAACCACTCTGACACCCTGCCTGTGATACGTACTTGCCTGGCAAGTACATTCAGCCTGCTGCCAGCAGAAATGCACAGGGGCAACACTGGAGGTAATGCAGACACACTATATGCAGAAATTGTGAAGGCCTTGAAAGAGTTTCTGAAGCAGATACTGATTCAGGACCCCACCCCAGAATGTTTCCAGGCTATGTTTAAACAAATAGAAGTGTGGATTATCTCCACCAAGGAGCACGAGCGAGAGAGAGCTATGGACACAGCACTGGAGTTGCTGAGGTATTACTTAGAAGAAGTGCCTGTCAACGATGTAATGCTGTTGCCTGATCTGGGTGCTGTGATTGGACGCCTGATGCCACAATGTGCTGACCCATCACTTGCTGTTCGACAGATGTCGGTAGATTCGTTGCACATGATGCTGGCCATTCAGGTGCCATACCAGGACACCTATCTAGATCAGCAAAGTGAACAGCTTGAGGTGCTGAAAGCAGTCAGAGAGGAGCTGGTGAATCCCAGCCCTTCACTTCTTCTTCAAGCATGCAGGCAGATTGCAGAGATCATCTCCAACAGTTTGCCTCAGGACCAACTAGGAAAGCTACTCCTCGCGGTGTTCACTAGGCTGTCTGACCAGCAGCCCAGCTGTGCCAGTGCAGCGGCCGTGCTCACTGGAACCATCACTGCAACACAGGGCAGGGAACTGAAAGGTCAGGTCTCTGAGATACTTGAAGCCCTTAGGAGTGAGCTCCAGTCAGTCACTCTAAGAGTAGAGGTGAAACTCTCAGCTCTGCGCAGTATTGCCATTCTAGCCTCGTACAACCCCAAAGCAGTAGTGGACCATCTCCTTACCTATCCTGCTCCCTTGGACAGCTACACCAGCCAGTTGTGGCAATCCCTGGCAGAGTACACACAGGGGAGCCCAACCATAATGAAAGAGCTGGTGGACACATTGAAACAGCAGTTACTACACTGGGAGAAACAGATCCATAGCATCCATGAGAACAAAACACCACAGCCCTCTCAAGAGTGCCTGGTCAGCGTCTGTGCTCTGCACGAGATGATAAGTACACCGGAGTCAGCAGAGGTTGTAACAGAATTATTCCCGGAGCTCTTCAGTGTTCTTCTTGTCCACCTCCGTTCCTTTGTCGAAATTTCTTCACCCAGTGTTTTTGTTCCTAATTGTCCAACAAAGCAGAAGGAATTCTTAGTGAAGCCTCTGACACTTAGGAGCAAGGACATCTGTGTGACTTGTGTGCAGGCTTTAAAGGCCCTGATGGGTCAAGTGAACCAACAGAAGCTGGTAAAATGTATGGAAGAGAATGGTGGTTGGAGCCAAATGATTGATCTCTACCGATCCCATGCAGGGGTTGCCCTCCTCGCCAAAGAAATGGCTAGGTATGCTTGTCCCAGTTTGAGTGGGATTGTAGAACAGGTAATAGCACTCATCCCCATTCTTCAGGAATGTCAGAAAGTTACCACAGCTTCCTTCCTCGGTGAAATTTTAAGATCACCACTGATGACCAAACTGGACCTTACAGACACCCTGGTGAGCAAGCTGCTTCAGTGCCTGGTCAACTCCTCCACTGCTCTCCAAGCAGTCTGCGTAAGGGCTCTGGGCAACATCACAGTTGGAGATCCTCTGAACACTGAGAAATATTCTCAGCAAGTGCTGTGTGCAATGATTTACTTAATGGAATCCGAACAGCAGGACAATGAGGTACTAATGTTTGAGGTGCTTTCCTGCCTGGGGAAGCACTTGAACCTGCTGAAAGCAAGTGCTGTTAAACCCTCTATCATTAAAATCTTCACCGCCACCCGAACATTCTTTGACGCTTCAAACGAGAGAGTCCGGGCTGAAGCATTTAACGTGTTTGGAAACCTAGCCAAATGTGGAATGAGGGACCCAAAATCCTTCTTGTGCCGACAGATCCACGGGAACTTGGTCCGTCTGTTACTGCAGCTGGATGCCAGGAGTGAGGAACTCTCCTCTTCGTGTAACATGACTCTACATTTGGTTGCACCCCTTGTGGTCTCAGCCAAGGCGTTCTCACTGATTGAGAACTATGTGGGAGAGCCCACACTGAACTACATTGAGTTCCTTAGAGCTATTTCACAGCAACTGATGAAGGACTTCCCTGAAAAGGTCCACTCTTACATTACAGACTGCATATCCTTCTTCAACAGGCCGGAGGAGCAACTCCGAGCAAATGCCATAACCCTTTCAGGACTGTTTTTCCAACGCCCAGAAAAGCATACCCAATCTGCCCGCAAAATTACCTGATGCAACAAATTTTACTTTTCTGCCCTCCTCCAAGACACACACCAGCCTCATTCATTCTGTTCAGACTATTCAAGTATTTTTGAATAAATTACTTCATTATAACACTGCTACATTACTTACAAGATATGTTGTTGAGGAGGCGCTGGGAGAGGACAGAGCTCAGGGTTTAGAAGGGCACGGCTTTTCAATGTAACAGCATGGATTTAGCAGAAAGTTATGAGTGAAGAAACTGAATTTTTGAGGAAGCATTGAGAAGTGTTGGTGAGGGTTGTGCAATTATACCATCATAGAACATTACAGCACAGAAACAGGCACTTTGGAGGCATCTAGTCTGTGCTCAATCATTAATCTAACTAGTCCCATCAACCTGCACCCAGACCATAGCCCTTTGAATCCTTCCCAGCCATGTACCGATCCAAATTTCTCTCAAATATTGAATTCAAACCCGTATCCACTACTTACACTGGCAGCTCCTTCCACACACTCACCACCCTCCGAGTGAAGAGGTTCACCCTCATGTTCCCATTAAACATTTCCCCTTTCACCCTTAACCCATGACCTCTAGTTCTGGTCTCACCCTACCTCAGTGAAAAAGCTTTGCTTGCATTTATCCTGTCTGTACCCCTCATAATTTTATATACCTCTATCAAATCTCCCCTTAATCTTTTACGTTCTAGGGAATAAAGTTCTATCCTTCCCTATAACTCAGGTCCTCAAGACTCAGCAACATTTTTGTAATTTTTTTCTGTACTCCTTTAATCTTATTTACATATTTCCTGTAGGAAGGTGACCTAAGCTGCATACAATACTCCAAATTAAACCTGAAACATCAACTATTTATTACTTCCCAAAGATGCTGCCTGACCTGCTGAGTTTCTTCAACATTTTGTGTG
Source organism: Hemitrygon akajei (assembly GCF_048418815.1). Classification (NCBI taxonomy): domain Eukaryota; kingdom Metazoa; phylum Chordata; class Chondrichthyes; order Myliobatiformes; family Dasyatidae; genus Hemitrygon; species Hemitrygon akajei. The sequence goes on from NC_133129.1 coordinate 187,509,883, forward strand.
TATTGCTTTGGACTTCCAGCATCTGCAGACTTTCTTGTGTTCATGTTAGGCCTCACCAATATCTTACAGAATTTTAACACAACATCCCAACTCCTGTACTCATTACATTGATTTATGAAGGTCAATGTGCCAAAAGCTTACTTTGTGACTCTATCTACTCCACTTTCAAAAAATAATGGATCTGTATTACCAGATCATAGAAACATAGAAAACCTACAGGCCCTTCGGCCCACAAAGTTTTGCCGAACATGTTCCTACCTTAGAAATTACTAGGCTTACCTATAGCCCTCTATTTTACTAAGCTCCATGTACCTATCTAAAAGCCTCTTAAAAGACCCTATCGTATCCACCTCCACCACCGTTGCCGGCAGCTGCCACTCACTCACCACTCTCTGAGTAAAAAACTTACCTCTGACATCTCCTCTGTACCTACTCCACAGCACCTTAAACCTGTGATTGCTCTTTTCTACCTCACTCCTCGGTGCCCCACCGCTCACCATGTAAGACCCACCCTGGTTAGTCCTCCCCAAGTGCAACACTTCACACTTGTCTGCATTAAATTCTATCTGCCAATTTTCAGTCCATTTTTCCAGCTGCTCCAGATCCCACTGCGAACTCTGATAGTTTTCCTCATTGCCCAGTACACCCACAAACTTGGCGTCATCCACAAATTTGCCAACCCTGTTTACCACATTATCATCCAGATCTTTGACATAGATGACAACAATGAAAGACCCAGCACCGATCCCACGGCACTTCAATAGTCACAGGCTTCCAGTCAGAGAGGCAACTATCTACTACTATTCTGCCTTCGCCTGTGAAGCTAATGTCTAATGCATTTTCCTAATCTCCCATGTGGGATCATGTTAAGGGCCTTGCTGTAGTCTATGTAGACATTATCCAAAGCCCAAAGTAAAAATTTATTATCAGAGTACATACATGTCATCACATACGACCCTGAGATTCTTTTTCTGTGGGCATACTTAGCAAATCTATAGAACAGTAACTATAAACAGAATCAATGAACGACAAACTATGCAAATACAAATGTAAGTAAACAACAATAAATAACAAACATGATAAAACAAGATAAAGAGTCCTTAAAGTGAGATCATCAGTTGTAGGCACACCAGAAATTGAATAAGTATAGTTATCCCTTTTTGTTCAAGAGCCTGATGACTGAGGGGTAGTAACTGTTTTTAAACCTGGTGGTGCGAGTCCTGAGGCACCTGTATCTTTTACCTGATGGCAGCAGTGAGAAAAGAGCACAGCCTGGGTGGTGAGGGTCTTTGATAATGGATGCTGCTTTTCTACAGCAACATTCTTAGATGTGCTCAATGGTTGGAGGGTTTTACCTGTGAGGTACCGGGCTGAATTCACTACCTTTTATAGGATTTTCTGCTCAAAGGCATTCATGTTCCCATACCAGGCTGTAATGCAGCTAATTAACACACTTTCCACCACACATCTATAGAAGTTTGCCAAGGTCTTTGATGATATGCCCAATCTCCACAGATTCCTGGGGAAGTAGAGGTGTTCTCGTGCTTTTTCTTACAACAGATCATCTAAGATAGTGACACCCAGGAATTTAAAGTTACTGACCCTCTCCACCTCTGATAATTATTGGCTCATGGACCTCTGGTTTCCCTCTTCTGAAGTCCACAATCAGTTCTTTGGTCTTACTGACATTGAGTGAGATGTTGTTGTTATTCAACAAACCTGTACGTTAATTCATCACCATCCTTGCTACAGCCAACAACAGTGATGTCATCAGCAGACTTGTATGTGGTGTTGGAACTGCACTTAAGCCACATTCATAGGTGTAAGGCAAGTATATTGCCTTTATCACCTTTTCTGGTAACTTCCTCAAAAAACTCTTAAGATTGGTTAGTCACAACCTACTATACACAATGCCATGTTAACTATCCCTAATCTGTCCCTGTCTATCCAAATACTTATATATCTGTTCATAGATACATAGAAAACCTACAGCACAATACAGGTTCTTCGGCCCACAATGCTGAGCTGAACATGTAATTACTTTAGAAATTACCTAGGGCTACCCATAGCCCTCTATTTTTCTAAGCTTCAAGTTCCTTAGAATATCTTCTAATAACTATCCCACTAGTGATACCAGGCTTATCAACTTATAATTTTCTGGCTTATTCTTAGAGCCTTTTTAAATAATGGAACATCTTTAGCTCCAATTCTCCACCACCTCACCTTGTGGCCAATTTGAATAAAGACAGCAAACACCTCCTCCTCTGCAATCTGTACAAGCACCATGACCTCACTGCTGCTTTGCCTTACTTCTGTAGACTCTGTGTCCATCTCCCATGTAAATACAGGTGCAAAAAATCCATTTACTATCTCTTTTGTCTTTTTTTGCTCAAGCATAGAATACCATTCTGATCTTGCAGAAGGCTAATTTTGTCCTTTTGCTCTTAATATATCTGTAGAAGTCCTTAGGTTTCTTCTTCACCTTGTCTGCTAAAGCAACCTCATCCTTTATTTTACCCCTTCTGATTTCCTTTTTAAGTGTTCTCTTGCATTTCCTGTACTCCTCAAATACTTCATTTGTTCCTACCTGCTATGCACCACCTTCTTTTGCTTAACCAGGTCCTCAATAGCTCTCAAAAACTAAGGTTCCTTCAAACTATTATCCTTGCCTTTCATTCTGACAGGAACATATAAACTCTATACTCTCAAAATTTCACTTCTGAAGGTGTCTCACTTACCAAGTACACCAGTGCTCTAATTCTACAATAAGAAAAAGTAAATAAATAACAAAAATAATCTACCTATGGCGTATGCCTCATGGAAACCTCAACTTCCTACTCTAACGTAGACCCACTCACACCATGGCCACTCCGCTTAAGCTCTCTTCTTTATTTTTGTCTTTGCCAACTCCTTAATTATATGCAATCCAATGCCTCCTCTGGAACTGTGGTGCGTAAAATAAACTGACTCACTTCTTTTAAACTTTCTTCCTCGACATAATCCGGTGTCTCCTCAGGACCATGGCACACAAAATATGCCAACTAATCCACTTGCTTCTTTTAAACTTTCTCTCCCTTTTCACACTCTAATGTCTCCTCGGGAAATGTGGCATGCAAAACGTGCATGCATCAATTTTTATTAAGTGTTAGATTTGAGGCCAGTGTTCCATTGCAATCCAACCATATCCACCACTTGAAGCTCATTCCACACTCTCAACACACTGAGTGAAGGAATTCCTCCTTAGGTTCCTCTTAAATATATCACCTTTCACCCTTACCTCATAACCTCTAGTTCTATATTCACCCAACCTCAGTGGAAAATGCCTCCTTACATTTATCCTATCTATAATCTTCATAATTTTGTATACTTGTATCAATTCTCCTCTCAATCTCCTGCACTCCAGAGTGCCACAGCAGCATATCAGCTCAGGGCATTCCAGAGTTCAGAATTCAAAATTTAATACTGATGCCATTCTGTAAGGGTTTTCCAAGGGTGCTCTGGTTTCCTTCCACAGTTCAAAGATGCACTAGATGATTGAGAGGTAGTAACCTGGTGGTGCAAGTTCTGAAGCTCCTGTACCTTGTGGCAGCAGCAGGAAGAGTGATGATGGACGCTGCTCTCGTGACAGCTTTCCATGTCGTTGTGCTCAATGGTTGGGGGGGGTTTTACCCATGACGTACCCACTACCTTTTGTAGGATTTTCTGTTCAAAGGCATTGGTGTTTCCATACCAGGCTGCGATGCAGCTTGTCTATACAATCTTCATTTCACATCTATAGAAGTTTGTCAAAGTTATAGATATCATGCCAAATCTCCACAGAAGAATGGAAAACCCATGTCAGAGAATGATCATACGAATGAAAATACTGTCATATGAGGAGCATTTGATGGGTCTGGGCCTGTTCTCCCTGGAGTTCAGAAGAATGGGGGGGGGGGGAGGAATCTCATTGACTATTGAAATGCCTAGAAAGAGTAGATATGGAGAGGCTCTTTCCTATAATGGGAGAGTCTAGGACCAGAAGGTACAGACTCAGAATAGAGGGACATCCATTTAAAACAGAAATGAACATAGAACATAGAACAGTACAGCACAGTACAGGCCCTTCGGCCCACAATGTTGTGCCGACCCTCAAACCCTGCCTCCCATATAACCCCCTACCTTAAATTCCTCCATATACCTGTCTGGTAGTCTCTTAAACTTCACTAGTGTATCTGCCTCCACCACTGACTCAGGCAGTGCATTCCACGCACCAACCACTCTCTGAGTGAAAATCCTTCCTCTAATATCCCCCTTGAACTTCCCTCCCCTTACCTTAAAGCCATGTCCTCTTGTACTGAGCAGTGGTGCCCTGGGGAAGAGGTGCTGGCTGTCCACTCTGTCTATTCCTCGCACTATCTTGTACACCTCTATCATGTCTCCTCTCATCCTCCTTCTCTCCAAAGAGTAAAGCCCTAGCTCCCTTAATCTCTGATCATAATGCATACTCTCTAAACCAGGCAGCATCCTGGTAAATCTCCTCTGTACCCTTTCCAATGCTTCCACATTCTTCCTATACTGGGGTGACCAGAACTGGACACAGTACACCAAATGTGGCCTAACTAGAGTTTTATAGAGCTGCATCATTACATTGCGTCTCTTAAACTCTGTCCCTCGACTTATGAAAGCTAACACCCCATAAGCTTTCTTAACTACCCTATCTACCTGTGAGGCAACTTTCAGGGATCTGTGGACATGTACCCCCAGATCCCTCTGCTCCTCCACACTACCAAGTATCCTGCCATTTACTTTGTACTCTGCCTTGGAGTTTGTCCTTCCAAAGTGTAGCACCTCACACTTCTCTGGGTTGAACTCCATCTGCCACTTCTCAGCCCACTTCTGCATCCTATCAATGTCTCTCTGCAATCTTCGACAATCCTCTACACTATCTACAACACCATCAACCTTTGTGTCATCTGCAAACTTGCCAACCCACCCTTCTAACCCCACATCCAGGTTGTTAATAAAAATCACAAAAAGTAGAGGTCCCAGAACAGATCCTTGTGGGACACTACTATTCACAACCCTCTAATCTGAATGTACTCCATCCACGACGACCCCCTGCCCTCTGCAGGCAAGCCAATTCTGAATCCACCTGGCCAAACTTCCCTGGATCCCATGCCTTCTGACTTTCTGAATAAGCCTACTGTGTGGAACCTTGTCAAATGCCTTACTAAAATCCATGTAGATCACATCCACTGCACTACCCTCATCTATATGCCTGGTTACCTCCTCAAAGAACTCTATCAGGCTTGTTAGGCACGATCTGCCCTTCACAAAGCCATGCTGACTGTCCCTGATCAGACCATGATTCTCTAAATGCCCATAAATCCTATCTCTAAGAATCTTTTCCAACAGCTTTCCCACCACAGACGTAAGGCTCACTGGTTTATAATTACCTGGACTATCCCTACTACATTTTTTGAACAGGGGACAACATTCGCCTCCCTCCAATCCTCCGGTACCATTCCCGTGGACAACGAGGACATAAAGATCCTAGCCAGAGGTTCAGCAATCTCTTCCCTTGCCTCATGCAGCAGCCTAGGGAATATTCCATCAAGCCCCAGGGACTTATCCGTCCTAATGTATTTTAACAACTCCATCACCTCCTCTCTCTTAATATCAACATGCTCCAGAACATCAACCTCACTCATATTGTCCTCACCGTCATCAAGTTAATGAAGAGGAATTTCTTTAGCCACATGTGGTGAATTTGTAGAACTTATTGCCACTGACAATTGTGGAGGCCAAGTTACTGAGTATATTTAGAGTGGAGGTTGATGGGTTCTTGATTAGTTAGTGTATCAAAGTTTACACGGAGAAAGAAGGCAGGAGAATGGAGTTGAGGGGGATAATGATGGAATGGTGGAACAGACTTGATGGGCCAAATAGCTTAATTTTGCTCTTATGTCTTATGATCAGTGTGATAGCCCCGCTGTGCAATAACTTCATATCAAAGAACCAGTAATTCTGTTCCCCTCTGTGCAATAACAGCTAATACGAGCTCTTGCCTGGGCACTTGTTTTGTGAGTCTGCTGGTGAATGGTAAATAAGCTCAGAAAGATGTCTCCTCAAATAAATCATTTTAAAAAAAAGCTAACGTCGGCAATACAGAACCATGTTTCATTCCATTAGACACATAAAAATTAACTGCCCAACACCTGGTAAATAGGAATGAGGTTACATGTCAGGGCAGGAGGTTGGGCGAATATGCCCTTGTATAATTAGATGGTGAAAGATATAGACAGTTTAGAGTAAAGGGCTGCCAATTGTGTTTAATGGAAAAATTATGAAAGTGTCAAACTGACAGGTAACCGGTTAGATTACTCTGACCTAATGTTGATGATTATAGCATGTTAAACGTTTCCTGTGTTTGCTCAAATAAACTACCAGACACCTCTAGTGGTCAATGTTCTTGTTCAATAAATGTCGGGCAGTATCAGGAGCTGCCAACAAGGTACACCACTTCGAGGGAGTGCTGCAACACAGGAGAGACAAAGACAAGGGAGTGTTGCACTGTGGGAAGGGTGGTACTGGGGGATAGTCAAACTGTGGGAAGGGCAGATACTGAGGGAGGGGAGGTCTTAAGAGAGTCACACTGTGGGGGGAGGTACTGAGAGTGGGGCAAGGATGGTGCTCTGGCTGTGAGGACTGGTCCCCATGCCATCATGGTGGGTTTCAATGAGACTCGTGGGCATGGAGGTGCTCCAGCTGTGCTAACCTCTGGTCAGCTGGAATTGCTCACAAATAAGAGAAAATCTGCCGATGCTGGAAATCCAAACAAAAAATACAAAATGCTGGAGGAATTCATCAGGCCAGGCAGCATCTAGGAAGAGTACAGTCCACACTTCGGGCCAAAACACCTCGGCAGGACTGGTCATTGGACACATGGCCCAAGACACCTCTCAGGAGAGGGTCCCACATGTGAGCCGTCTTGCAGGGATGCCTACTGTACCCTTGCACGATGTACCAAGGAGGTTCCTGCACACACTTTACTTCCTTTCCTTCCTCTGATGACCATACACCATAGCAATCTGTTTCATCACCTGGTGGTGGGGGAGGTCCCCAATGAAAATCCCTTTATGCAAGGGTCATTCCCATGTACATTGGGGACCTGGAGTGGAAGGTGTTGCAAAGGGCAGTAGCTGCAACAAGCTTTTATGTAGGTTTACAGGCATCCCGTCCACCTGTCCGTTCTGTATCACGCTTATATCGAGTGTGACAGTTTGCAGCCCCTTTGAATATCTGAAGGGCCAGCTCCTCAGGTTGAGGAATCGGAGATATAAAAATTATTTTGAACCCATGTAATCTCTGGCTAAAAGAATAATTGGGACTGGATAGGAACTTTTGAACTGAAGTAAACTCTGCTTTCAGCAGTCAGCTAAGACAGGCACATACCAGTTCTCTCTGGTTTACAGAGAGACCTTGAGAAATTGCTAACATTGTACATTGTACTCTCGTTTGAGTAGGGGGAGGAGGGCTCACCGATAAGGACTGGACAGCACAGCCATCTGTAATTAAGCCTTGATGTAGCAGACTCCCTTATCTGTAACTAAGTTCTGCACAGACTTGGTGATCGTACCAGTTCAAATAATATCTTGCAACAGTAATGTATGGGGCTTACTATGTATAGATTATGGCTGTAACCTGAGGGAGAAGATCCACTTGTCGGATGGTGGCAGTACTTACTTGCCTTTCTTTTGACAGTTGGGTCTCAAACTCCTGCAGGAGGGTACGCAATAAACTGTTGTAACTATAAGAATCTGGTTTACCGCGTTTTATTCAGATTTGACTTTAACAAGGTTTTGCTTCCACTTCAGCCCTGCGCTCCTCACATATGGGTACTGTTACGAATGTGCCACAACTCTGAGGGGCCAAGGGTACAAAGTAGCCCCCTCCTTTTTGAGAATCGCAAGATGGCTATTAATTCAGGTCTGGGACCCAGGAAATGAGAGAGAGACACGCAGAATCCACAAGGGTTTGGAATGTGTCCTGGCCCCCAGAAAGGCGGAACCATTGATAACGACTATTGTCTCTTGGAGATGGAATTGTGTATTGAGTACTGTACTATTCATTGAAGCCCTCAGGGAATGACCAGAGTGGGCTGGTTGAGGGATTGCATCATCCCAATCTGAATGACATCTGAGACCCCGTGAGTAAGGATAAAAGAGGGTCTGGGGAACAAGTCCTTCAGACACACCAGGAGAAGCGCTAGAAATCCCGTGACAGCGTTTAATAGCGACAGCCAGTGGGGGCCCGCGTGCATCCATTCCCTTTGCCAGGATTGGGGTCTTACCACGGAAGAACGGCTTTAGCTAAAGGAGAAACCAACACCAACAGAACTCTGGAAGGATCGACATCATAAAAAGGAAAAGCTGGCAAGTTTCTAAAAAACTCTCTCTTGACTCCAACTAAAGGCTGAAGCCTGCATGAACTGCGTGACTTTTATATTTCCATCGGACAATACATTATCCCCTAGACAACAATAGAGCTATTTCTTATTGATTATTATTATACCCGCACTTTTAGATTTAGTATTGACAACGTATATTATCTGTATGTTTGCATTGATATTATTTTTGTGTATTTTTACCAATAAATACTGTTAAAGATAGTACCATCAGACTTCAACGGACCTCTCTAACTTTGCTGGTAAGTGACCCAGTTACAGGGTTCGTAACAGTACCCAGTACAGAAAGGGGATGGGTCAGCAGAAGATTTACTGGTGATCCTGTCGCTGTACAAGATGGACATTCACAGGTCAAGCAGCAGACAGTCAATAGACAATAGGTGCAGAAGTAGACTATTCGGCCCTTCAAGCCTGCACCGCAATTTTGAGATCATGGCTGATCATCTACTATCAATACCCAGTTCCTGTCTTATCCCCATATCCCTTGACTCCCCTATCCATAAGATACCTATCTAGCTCCTTCTTGAAAGCATCCAGAGAATTGGCCTCCACTGCCTTCCGAGGCAGTGCATTCCAGACCCCCACAACTCTCTGGGACAAGTTTTTCCTTAACTCTGTCCTAAATGACCTACCCCTTATTCTCAAACCATGCCCTCTGGTACTGGACTCTCCCAGCATCTGGAACATATTTCCTGCCTCTATCTTGTCCAATCCCTTAATAATCTTATATGTTGCAATCAGATCCCCTCTCAATCTCCTTAATTCCAGCGTGTACAAGCCCAGTCTCTCTAACCTCTCTGCGTAAGACAGTCCTGACATCCCAGGAATTAACCTTGTGAATCAACGCTGCACTTCCTCTACAGCCAGGATGTCCTTCCTTAACCCTGGAGACCAAAACTGTACACAATACTCCAGGTGTGGTCTCACCAGGGCCCTGTACAAATGCAAGAGGATTTCCTTGCTCTTGTATTCAATTCCCTTTGTAATAAAGGCCAACATTCCATTAGCCTTCTTCACTGCCTGCTGCACTTGCTCATTCACCTTCAGTGACTGATGAACAAGGACTCCTAGATCTCTTTGTATTTCTCCCTTACCTAACTCTACACCGTTCAGATAATAATCTGCCTTCCTGTTCTTACTCCCAAAGTGGATAACCTCACACTTATTCACATTAAACGTCATCTGCCAAGTATCTGCCCACTCACCCAGCCTATCCAAGTCACCCTGAATTCTCCTAACATCCTCATCACATGTCACACTGCCACCCAGCTTAGTATCATCAGCAAACTTGCTGATGTTATTCTCAATGCCTTCATCTAAATCGTTGACGTAAATCGTAAACAGTCAGGCTCTGCCAGGGCCAACTGCCTGTCTCTCCTCTGGGAATACATTCATGCCCTGATATCCTTGGAGTGACAGCATGTGGTCACAAAGGGTAGTGGGTGTATTTTTGGGAGTGGGGAGGGGTTCCCCATTATTGTTTTACAGACAGTAATGATAATATTTTAATTTGAATTTCCTCACTATCTTGTAAATATCTGAAGTTTGTACGTTGTGTATTTTTGTATAAATGAACTTTTGTAGTTTTGTATAAAAAAGGGATTATACTGAGGGAGCAAACACAAGGAAATCTGCAGATGCTGGAAATTCAAACAACACACACAAAATCCCGGTGGAACACAGCAGGCCAGGCAGCATATATAAGGAGAAGCACTGTTGACGCTTCGGGCCGAGACCCTTCATCAGGACTAACTGAAAGGAGAGATAATAAGAAATTTGAAAGTAGTGGGGGGAGGGTCGTGGCCCGAAACGTCAACAGTGTTTCCACCAGCATTTTGTGTGTGTTGTTTGATACTGAGGGAGAACCAGGTTGATGATTATGAACCCTCTCTGTCTGAAGGTAACACTCCACAGTTACAACACTCCCTGGATCCACATCACGCTACAAAAGTATTATGTCACAGGGGAAGACGATTCGGCCCATTGAACCTGTGCTGGCACACAGGGGATTCTCACCAGTTACGACCTATACCCCCATTCCCTCCTCTGAGTGGGGGTACTGGGAACCGCAAGGGGGAAGCCAGAGGTAGTACGGGGGTGACGTGGGGATACTGTGGACCATCCCGGACCGGTGATGTAGGACAGTACCCGGAATGGCTAGGGGAACGTGGTGAGGTGTCCGGTTCCAGGTCCGCCGCGGCACCCTCCATCTCCGGGCTTTAGTAGTGAGGATATTTGATGCCGATTTTCCTTCCCGGGCCGGAGTAGTTGGTGGCACGGCGCTTCCCCTCCCCCTGCCCCTGCCCCTCCCGCTGAGACCAGCTGCTGCTCCCAGTCCCGGGGCTGGATTAGATCCCCCAGACGCCTCACCTCGGTTCCTTTCCGCCATTGCCGCGCGCTGCCTTCTGGGAGAGTAGATTGAGCGCAGGCCAGAGGCGGGGAAACTGTCAATCAAAGTGTAGGCGGGTCGGGCATCTGTCAATCAGAATGACGTGTGGGGCAGCTGTCAATCAAAGCGGAAGGCGGAGTGCGGAGGGGATCAATTATACCAAAAAACATAGGAGCTGAATAAGGCCATTCAGCCCATTGAATCTGTTCCTTCATTCCATCATGGCTGATCCCAGATCCCACTCAACCCCATACACCTGCCTTCTCACCTTTGACGCCCTGACTGATCGGAAAATGATCAACTTCTGCCTTACAGGAGGAAATCTGCAGATGCTGGAAATTCAAGCAACACACACAAAATGCTGGTGGAACGCAGCAGGCTAGGCAGCATCTATAGGGAGAAGCACTGTCGACGTTTCGGGCCGAGACCCTTCATCAGGACTCACTTTTGCCTTAAGTATACCCACGGGCTTGGCCTTCAATGCAGTCTGTGGCGGAGCATTCCACAGATTCACTACTCTGGCTAAAAGATTTCCTCCTTACCTCTGTTCTAAAAGGTTGCTTCTATATTTTGAGGCTGTTCCCTCTAGTTCTGGATACAAACATCTTCTCCACATCCACCCTATCTGGTCCTATCAACACTTGGTAGGTTTCAATGAGATCCTTCCGCATTCTTCTAAATTCCAGTGAGTACAAGCCCAAGGCTGCCAAATTCTCCTCATAAGCTAACCTCTTCATTCCCGGAATCATTCTTGTGAACCTTCTCTGGACTCTCTCCATTGACCACACTTTCTTTCTGAGATTTGAGGTCCAAAACTGATGACAATACTTCAAGTGTGGCCTGTCTAATGTCTTATAAGATAGATAGATAGATAGATAGATAGATAGATAGATAGATAGATAGATAGATACTTTATTCATCCCCATGGGGAAATTCAACTTTTTTTCCAATGTCCCATACACTTGTTGTAGCAAAACTAATTACATACAATACTTAACTCAGTAAAAAATATGATATGCATCTAAATCACTATCTCAAAAAGCATTAATAATAGCTTTTAAAAAGTTCTTAAGTCCTGGCGGTAGAATTGTAAAGCCTAATGGCATTGGGGAGTATTGACCTCTTCATCCTGTCTGAGAGCATTGCATCGATAGTAACCTGTCGCTGAAACTGCTTCTCTGTCTCTGGATGGTGCTATGTAGAGGATGTTCAGAGTTATCCATAATTGACCGTAGCCTACTCAGCGCCCTTCGCTCAGCTACCGATGTTAAACTCTCCAGTACTTTGCCCACGACAGAGCCCGCCTTCCTTACCAGCTTATTAAGACGTGAGGCGTCCCTCTTCTTAATGCTTCCTCCCCAACACGCCACCACAAAGAAGAGGGCGCTCTCCACAACTGACCTATAGAACATCTTCAGCATCTCACTACAGACATTGAATGACGCCAACCTTCTTAGGAAGTACAGTCGACTCTGTGCCTTCCTGCACAAGGCATCTGTGTTGGCAGTCCAGTCTAGGCTCAGCATTATCTTCTTGCTTTTACATTCTATTCCCCTTGAAATAAAACAATGGAAATAGAGGGAGGGTAAAGGGAGATGAGTAGTGGAAGATTGATGGAGTGGAGGGTGTGTCATTGAGGGTGGGAGGATGGGGTGTCAAGGGAGAGGAGGGTGGGAAGTCAGGGGAGTGTTGATGGAGGGAAAGGTGGGAAGTCAGGGAAGGGCTGAGGGAGAGGAGGGTGGGGTTTATGGGAGGGTCGATGAGTGGGAGTCAGAGGACGGTCTATGGTGTGGGGGTCGGTTTGAAGGAAGGGGAAGGTCAAGGGAGTGGAAGGTGAGGACTTTGGGGTAATTGAGTCCTGGTGCCATTTAGGGTGTGGAATGGGTGGTGTGTGTGTGCTGTGGAGGGAGGGGGTTGGTGGAAGAGGAATTGTAAGGAGGGCAGAATGTGGGGAGGGTGGGGGAGTCAAGTAGCTGGGACACAGGATGGGGTAGATGGATGAAAAGGAAAAGCAATATTAAGGGTTGAGGTTGTTCATTAACATACAGACATAACTATATGTCCTGAATACATTCAGTCATTCTCTTGTCTGATTCTACCAACATTCCAGCAAGCAGAAAAAAAGCTAAAATTAAATAAGAACACAATAAAAACAGTAATCTTGACCTTCATCCAACACCAAATTTAAAAATAACAGAGCTTGGGTATAAGCCTTTCTAGAGGGGCATGACCAACCGAGACAACATGCTGATCTAATGTAGAGGTTTGAAAAGGATTGGAGCTGTATGTAGTGGGTCAGAGGATTTAGCAGGAGTCTGAGATCCTTGGATTCTTCTGCTAGGGTTGTCAATCAAGTATGTTCAATGCAAACGTGGAGAGAGAGAACAAATGTGTGAATCCCTGCAGCATCTGTGACTCTGGCTCAGAGGCCAATGTCAGGATGAGGGTGAGACCTTGTAAGGTGTAAGGCTCTGATGGTGTATCTAGTGGAGTTCTGAAAACCTGTGCCAGTCAACTGGTGGGAGTGTTCAAGGACATCTTCAGTCTCTCATTGCTACAGTCAGAGGTGCTCACTTGCTTCAAAAGGACAACAATCATACCAGTGTCCAAGAAGAGCAGGGTGAGCTGCCTCAATGACCATCATCCAGTTGAACTTATGACAACTGTGATTAAGTGCTTTGAGAGGTTAGTCATGCCCAGAATCAACTCCTGCCTAAGCAAGGACCTGGACCCGCTGCAATTTGACTATCACCAAAACACGTCTACAGTGGAAGCAATCTTGCTGGGGCTCCAGCTAGACACTAGTAATACTTCCATCAGGCTGTTTTCATTGTCTACACTCAGTGTTGAACGTCATCAAACCCTCAGTACTGATCAAAGTACATATACGTCACCATATACAACACTGAGATTCATTTTCTTGTGAGCATACTCTATAAATCCATAATAGAATAATAACGGCAATAGAATCAATGAAAGACCACACCAACTCAGGCGTTCAATCAGTGTGCAAAAGACAACGAGAAATACACACAAAAATAAATAAATAATTATAATAAGCAATAAATATTGAAAACATGAGATGAAGAGTCATTGCAAGTGAGTCCATAAATGGTGGGAACATTTCAGAAATGAAGCAAGTGAAATTGAGTGAAGTTATCCCCATGGTTCAAAACCCTGACGGTTGAAGGGTAATAACTGTTCCTGAACCTGGTGGTGTGAGTCCTGAGGCTGCTGTACCTTCTTCCTGAGTGAGAAGAGAACATGGTCTGAATGGTGAGGGTCCTTGATGGTTGCTGTGACAATGTTTCATGTAGATTCCACATTGGTGGGAAGGGTTTTACCTGTGATGGACTGGGTTGTATCCACTCTTTGTAGGCATTAGTGTTTCCATACCAGGCTGTGATGAAACCAGTCAAGTCTCTCACTACACACCTATTGAACTGTATCAAAGTTTCAGATATCATCCCAAATCTTTGTAAACTTCTTGGAAAGTAGAGGTGCTGCCACGCTTTCTCCATAACGGAACTGATGTGCTAGACTCAGAACAGACCCTCTGAAGTGATAACACGGAGGAATTTAAAGTTCAGTCTTTAGTTAACAAATACCAGTGAGGGATGTTTGATTAAAGTCATGAATATGTTTCTATCCCCACCCACGGTGAATAGAGTTGGATAGTGAGGGTAGGGAGCCGGTGGGCGGAGCCAGACCGTGCCGGAGGCGGTACCTATTGCTGTGGGCGGGGTCGGTAACCATGGACGGGACCAGGCCGGGCCTGGAGAGGTGTTTTTCGCTGAGTGGATACGGCATCTAAGGGGGCGGCCAAGGCGGGTTGAAGGCGGTGCTTGTCGTTGTGGGCCGGGAGCGGTGCTGGTATCTATGGGCAGGGCTAGACGTTCCCCGGTTCACGGCCATGGAGCTGAGCGAGGTGACCGAGCGGGTGGAGACTGGCGATCAGAACCGCGCGTTACCGGCGCTGCAGCGCTTCATCGCCGAGGTGAGTCCGCCCTAACTCTCACCCTGTCCACCACTTTCCCCCGCCCATCACACCCTGTTCCAGTCTTACCGACCCCCTCCCCCTCCCCGCAGCCCCCTCTCTTCCCCCCTCCCGGTATACAACTTGATACAGGTAAACGAGTGGGCTGAGGATGGATAGGCAGATGATAGGACAAAATTGCCGTGTACCGGCGACCAAATTGAACAGGGTGGTGAATATAGGGCTGAAGGTGTTATATTTGATTACATGCTGTATTTAGAATAAAGTAGATGATCTTGTGGCGCAGATGGAGATTGGCAGGTATGACGTGGGCAAGTACTGAGGTGTAGCTGAAAGAAGCTTATAGTTGGGAGCTTAACATCCAAGGATGCACATTGTATGGAAAGGACAAGCAGGTAGCCAGAGGGGGTGGCGTTGCTCTGTTGGTAAAAATTGAAATAAAGTCATTAAAAAGAGATGACATGGGATTGGAATAGGTAGTATCTTCATGGGTAGAGTTAAGGAACTGCAAACATTAAAAAAAACTTGATGGAAGTAACATACAGATCCCTAAACAGCAGTCTTATGGACTTTTGTAGTCTACAAATTACAATGGGAGATAGAAAATGTACATGAAAAGGCAATGAATTATAGTCATGGGGGATTTCAATATTCAGGTACATTGGAGGGAAAACTGGTTAGTGCTGATTTTGGATCCCAAGAGAAGGAATTTGTAGAATGCTTACAAGATAGCTTTTTAGAGCAGCTTGTGGTTGAGCCCACTAGGAGAAAGGCTTATTGTCTAATGAACTGGCTTTGATTAGGGAGCTTAAGGTAAAGGAACCTTTGGGAGACAGTGATCAAAATATGTTAGAATTCACCCTGCAATTCAGAGGTAGAAGCTAAAGTCAGATGTATCAGTATTATAGTGGAGTAAAGAGAATTACAGAGGCACGAAAGAGGAGCTGGCCAAAATTGGTTGGAAGAGGACACTAGCAGGGATGACAGCAGAGTAGCAATGACGAGAGTTTTTGGGAGCAATTTGGAATGCACAGATACATCCCGAAGAAGAAAAAAATTCCTTAAGACAGGATGACACAACAGTGGCTGACAAGGGAAATCAAAGCTAACATGGAAAGAAGGCAGGAGAGTGGGGCTAAGAGGAAAATGGATCAACCATGATGAAATAGTGGAACAAACCTGATGGGCCAAATGGCCTAATTCTGCTCCTGTATTTTATGGTGTTATAAAAGCCAAAGAGAGGGCCTGTAATAGAATAAAAATTAGTGGGAAGATGGAGGAATATGAACATTTTAAAAACCACCAGAAGCCAACTAAAAAAGTAAAAAGAATCGGAAATATGAAGGTAAGCAAGCCAATATGATCAAAGAGGATATACGAAGAGTGAAAGAGGTGAGAGTGTCAGGGGGCTGAAGTCAGTGCAGTTGCTATTACCAGAGAGAAGGTGCTTGAGAAGCTGATGACATGAAAGTTAGTGGAATTGTGGTGAGTGAGAAAGGTTGTCCAAGGGTTTGGCAGGACAGAAATCAGTTGAATTATTTAATATGCAAGATTGTTTATTGTTATTTTGCAGTACACAGGTGTAAAGGAGAACAAAATGATTTTTTTCCCAGAACCAATGCAACATAAAAAAACCATAAAGAACACAATAAATAGAAATACAAAAGTAAATCATAAAATACAATGTACAAGTAACTGTTAATGTGACTATACAGGTATATGCATAAGATTAGCTTCTGTACATTGACAGTATGGTGTCTGGTATACAGCACAAAGCCTGGTTGTATGAACACATGTCTAGAGCACATGGCGGCAGATGGGATTAGTTTAAACTGGCATCATGGTTGGTGCAGATATTGTGGGCTGAAGGGCCTTCCCTATGCTTTCTTCTATATTATTTTATTACTTTGAAGGCTAGTGCTTAGTTATTCACCATACACTCAACATTTCCCCAATCAATTCCAACCAGCATCCCCCTTGTACCTCTGAGGGTTTGTTCATATTTAAGGTCTGTGTGATGAACTGCATTCATTTCGGCTGTTGTTATTACACAAAGCCTTCGGCCGTTTGTACCAGAGGACCAGGCTACAGGCGCACAGTGACCTCTCCCAGAGGGGATGCAGCAAGGATTCGCCACACTGGTTCCAGGGAATTGGTTCAGATTCATTTATTTATTACGTGTACATTGGAACATGTGTCGTTTGTGTTAACAGTCAACACACCCAAGGGGCAGCCGCAAGTGTTGTCACCCATTCTGGCACCAACATTACATGCCCACCATGTTCAGCAGAACACAGAGGACACAATAAGTACGGAAGCAACAGCAAAACAAGACTTATTTCTCCTCCCTTCCCCCCACTTCCCCTCTTCCTACCCCCCCACCCCACCCTTCCCACAATCTGGTTGCCTTTGATAGCCGGGACACAGAAAATAAAAGCTGAGACCATAACAACGATATGAAAACAGTGCTAAAGTGCTAAACAGTGTACAGGGTGCTGTTTGCAGGTGCGGTGCTACGTGGGGTCTAACACACAGGTGCGGTACTATGCAGGGTACTGTGGGGTATTCTGTGTACAGGTGCTGTGTGGGACCCTGTGTGCAGGTGTGGCACTATGCAGGGTACTGTCTGAAGTTCCCTTTGCAGGTACAGTGCTGTGCAGAGGTTCTGCGCAGGTGCGGAATTATGGGGATTCTCTACGTGGAGTTTCTGTGAATGGATGCGGTACTGTGTGGGACCCTGTGCACAGGTGCAGTGCGGGGTACTGTGTGGGACTCTGTACATAGGTACAGTACTCTGCAGGGTACTGTGCAGAACTCTGTGCATAGTCGCAGAACCATGTGGTCTTCTCTGAACAGGTGCAGTGCTGTGCAAGAGAATCGGTGGTTGTTCTGTACTTGGATTTTCAGAAGGCCTTTTACAAAGTGCTGCACATGAGGCTTCAAGCATGTGGTATTACAGGAAAGTGGATGGTGCATTGGCTGATTATCAGGAGACAAAGACTGGGAATAAAGGGAGCCTTTTCTGATTAACTGCTGGTGGCTTGTGCTGTTCCATAGGAGTTGGTGTTGGCAAGTTTGCAGATGATATGAAGATGGATGGAGAGGTGGGTAGTGTTGAGAAAGCCAGGAAACTGTAGAAGATCTTTGACAGATTGTGAGAATGGACGAAAATGCAATATAGTGTCGGAAAATGTGTCAGATTCGAGTTTCATGTCAGGAAATTTGTTATTTTGTGGCAGCAATACATAATAAAAACTATTAATTACAATACGAGGCTTGTATGTATGTTGTATATGTAGTGTAAAAAGAGGGGAAATATACTGGGGTAGCATTCATTGTTTCCTTGCTATGCACTTTCGTCAAAGAAATAAGAACATAGACTATCTTCTAAATGGAGAGAGAATTAAAAAATCAGAGCTGCAAAGGGACTTGTGAATCCTTGTGCAGGATTCCCTAAAGGTTAAATTGCAGGTTGAGTTGTTGGTAAGGAAGGCAAATGCAATGTTAGCATTCATTTTGAGAGGACTAGAATACAAGAGCAAAGATATGTTGCTGAAGCTTTATAAGGCATTGGTCAGACCGTACTTGGTGTAGTGGGAGCAGTTTTGGCTTCCTTATCAAAGAAAAGATGTGCTGATATTGGAGAAGGTCCAGAGAAGGTTCACGAATTTTTTTCTTGGAATGAGAAGGTTAACGCCATCTGAAACCTCTCGGCCTGTACTTGCTGAAGTTTAGAAGAATGGGGGGAAATGCCATTGAAAACTTTTGAATATTTAAAGGTCTGGATAGAGTGGATTTGGAGAAGATGTGTCCTATAGTGATGGAGTCTTGAACCAGAGGGCACAGCCTCAGAATAGAGGAACATCCATTCAGAAGGGAGATGAGGAGGAATTTCTTTAGCCAGTGTGTAGTGAATGTGTGGAATTCGTTGCCACAGACAGCCGTGGAGACCAAGTCATTGGGTATATATGAAGTGGAGTTTGTTAAGTTCTTAATAAGGGCTTCAGGGGTTACAGGGTGAATGGGGTTGAGAGGGATAATATTTGGGCCATGATGGAACTGCGGCTTAGACCCGATGGGCCAAGTGGCCTAATTGCGCTCCTATGTTTTATTGGTCCTTCAGCATTTTGTGTGTGGTGATGTGAAGAAGAGTTTTTTTTACTCAGAGTGGGTGTTTGTAATGTTGAACACACTGCCTAGGGGAGTGGTGAAGGCTCAGAGACTCTCAGAACATTTAATTGTATTGACAAGCATTGACTGTGAGGGGTAGTTGAGGGGATCTCTCTGGAAAATGAGCTGGGACATTCAGTCATCACTTTCCTTCATATCAGAGTTCAATACGTTTCTGGATGCAGGAATGGACATGAAAATGATACAGATCAGGCTCTGGGTCAAATGGCCTACCCTCATTGCTTCTGTTCCCATGAGGGACCAAAGAAATGTTAGCAACATCATGAAGGGTCCCACCCACCCTGCTCATGAACTGTTTGTTCCACTCCCATCGTGGAGGAGGCTATGTAGCATCCATACCAGGACCATCAGACTCAAAAAGTTACCTTCCCTGTATGCACCTGTACCTAGTGTAAATTTATGGACATGCAATCAATCTATACATATAATCTATCTTATGTATTTATATTTATTGTGTTTTCTATTAATGTGTTCTTTATCTTACCTTGTTTTTTCGTACCTCATTTTGTTCTCCTCTACACTTGTGTACTGGAAATGACATTAAGCAATTTTGAACCTCTGGGCAGAGTCCTGCTCATTGGTGTGATCAGGTATAGCAGTGATCCTCCTGTCTTGCGTCACTGGTTCTTTGGTTTCACATGGCGTCACTGCACAATGGTAGTAATCACACAAGCGAGTTGCTGCCCCATTGTAACTTCCCTCCCCTGTGTTTCAGAACTCGCAATGTTTCCTGTTCGACGTGGAGGGGAGAGACCAGAGACGGGTAAGGTGTGAAAGTGGGGATCAGGGGTTCTGGGCACTATGGGAGCAGCACAGTGGGAGATGGGTGGCTGGAATCAACCAGGGAATGGGGAGTGGGCATTAGGAGTGTGTACTGGTGGACAGGGGAATGTGGGGGTTGTGCTGGCAATGGTGAGGCAAAACTGGAAGGTGAATTGGGATTGCTAGAATAATAGATGTGCCGGCCATTTGGGTCCTGGTATCGAAGAACTAGAAATGGAGGGGTAGTGTGCAGAGTAGGACCACAGGGAAGGGACAGAATGATGATTCAGAGTTTTATTTACAAACTTTGGTGGCTAATATTCTTTTCTTTAATTTTTTCATATGTGAAGGACAGTGATGAAGCCAGTATCCATTGAGTATTTATCACTTAAAGGCACGTGAACCTTGTGTGGGTAGAAAGGGTTAGTTTAGTTCTACTTTTAATCACTAGTTTAATTACTTTGGCACAACATGGTGACTACGTACTGTGCTGTACTCTCAAAAGGGTGCGATGAATAGAGAAAGCTTGGTATCCAGATTCACTGTTCCCTGACAAAAATTGCATAAGAATGTTATCAGTACTGGGGGGGGAGGGGGGGGGGCGGGTCTGAAGGAGCTGGATAGACTGGGACTGTCTTCTCTGGAGTTTACATTTGAGGGATGACTTTACCTTGAGGGCCACAGGTAAGATTGATGGTTCAATCTTTGCCCCAGGGTAGTAGGGTCTAAAACTAGGTGACGTACATGGAAGGTGAGAGAGAAAGGTTTAATGACCAACAAACTGATGTCGTCTGCCTACACAATGCCCAGATCCCTCCATTTTTCTTGCATTCATGTGCCTATCTAAACGTCTCTTAAAAGTCCCTAATGTATCTGGCTCTACCACCGCCCCAGGCAGCACATTCCAGGCATCCACCACTCTGTTTTTTTTTAAAAAAAAGTACTCCTCACATCTCCTTTTGAAATTAACCCCCTTTTTTAATACCTTAAATGCATGCCCTCTGTTATTAGACATTTCAATTCTAGGAAAAAGATATTGCTTATTCTATCTCATTATTCTGTGTCATGTCATATGATGTGTGGGAGATGTCCTGACGAAGGGTCTCGGCTGGAAACGTTTACTGTTCGTTTCCATGGATGCTGCCCAACCTGTTGAGTTCCTCCAGTGTGTTGTGCATGATGGTCTTCCATCTGTCTTTAATCTGACTAGTTCCTATAACCTTTTCAAAACTTCTGCCTGTCTTTCCCTAGTAACTCATGAATGCCTTGCGCAGCTGATAGCAACTTTTTCTTCCATCAATTTTTACCATCATTGAAAGGTGTTTGAGCTTCTCTTTCCCTGGTACATATCCCAGAAATTCCAGCTGCCTTTTTAAAAATTAATATCTGCTCTCTTCTTATTCCAGTTTTTCGCAACTTATTTAATTTTTACTGCGTACCTCCCCGATATTTTCATCATTATTCTCAAAAGCCACATTTCTGCAGCGTTATTTTGCTTTGATGTTGTCCAATATTCACTCCATATGTTAGTATGGAATGAACGCTGTGCTGCAACACTTGAGTTTCCTACCCATAGAAATGATTATTCTTTAGTATCTTGCTCAAACGCTCAAGCAGGCATTTAGCAATCCCCATCCTCCTAATTTCAACATGAGCCCTACTGTCAGATGTTATCATGCTCCAAGTAATTGAAATTCCACATCTGTTTGATTGTTTCGTTGTCCACTTTCAGTTCGCATTTCTGTACTTTCTTGGTGAGAACCATACATTCAGTCTTGCGGTCAACCCTCTCTTTGTACTTTCTTTGACTTTATCCAGTATTTCTTGGAGCTTCTCTTTCAAAGTAGCTATCAGCACTGTGTCATCTACATATCATAGGTTGTTTAAATTGTATCAACCAATTATCATGCCTGGAATACTGCTAATTTCTCTTAAAATCTTCTTGCTATAAAGGTTGAATAGGTCAGAAGAGAGATCAACCCTGCCTGATTCCCCTCTTAATTGGAACAAATCACTTTCATTCCTGCTCTTTGTTCCCAATACAAATTTCTGATGATTGTGATATCTTTCCCATCAATGTCCAAGAGCTTAAGGATTTTTATAAGCTTTTCATGTCTCACCTCATCAAAAGCTTTGGTATAATTGACGACATATAGGTATAGGTCTTTCTGATCCTCTCTAGTGCACTCACAAATAATTCTAAGGATGAAGAAATGTATTTTGTGTTCCACTATCTTCAATGAAGCTGCACTGCTCTTGTGCAATCTCCGGTGTCATGCTTTTTCTTGCTCTCATCTACTCTAGATGAGAGTCTATGCTATCCACTGCACTTCCAATCTTAGTGTCATGGAATCATAGAAGAATACAGCACAGAAACAGGCTCTTGGCCCATCTAATCCATGCCAAAATATTTTAAACTGCTTCCTCCCATAGCCCTCCATACCCCGACTGCACCAGAACCATAGCCGTCCATATCCCTACCATCCACGTACCTATCCAAACTTTGCTTAAACATTGAAATCAAGCTAGCATACATCATTTGTGCTGGCAGCTCATTCCACATTTTCACAATGAAAAAGTTTTCTGTTCTGTTCCAATTAAACTTTTCACCTTTCACCCTTAATCTATGATCTCTGGTTGTATCTCCATCCAACTTCAGTGGAAAAAGCCTGTTTGTATTTACCCTATCTGTACCCCTCATAATTTTGTGTACTATCAAATCTCGTATCAATCTTCTCCACTCCATGGAATAAGGTCTGAACCTATTCAATCTTTCATATAACTCAGGTCCTCCAGACCCAGCACTATCCTTGTAAATTTTCTCTGTACTCTTTCAAAATCCTCACTAACATCTTATACAATTTCAACATGACATCACATCTCCTGTATTCAATACTTTGATTTATGAAGGCCAATGTGCCAAAAGCTTTCTTTACTTGAATTGACTTCAATGAATTTTGGGCCTGT
The DNA here is from genome assembly GCF_048418815.1 of Hemitrygon akajei. Classification (NCBI taxonomy): domain Eukaryota; kingdom Metazoa; phylum Chordata; class Chondrichthyes; order Myliobatiformes; family Dasyatidae; genus Hemitrygon; species Hemitrygon akajei. The sequence continues at coordinate 187,532,635 of NC_133129.1, forward strand.
ATTCCCAGATCCCTTTGTCCTACCACACTCCTCAGTGCCCTACCGTTCACTGTAAGACCTACCCTGGTTGGTCCTATCGAAGTGCAACACCTCACACTTGTCTGCATTAAGTTCCACCTGCCATTTTTCAGCCTATGTTTCCAGCTGATGCAGATCCCTCTGCAAACCATGATAGCCTTCCTCGCTCTCCACCACACTCGCAATCTTGGTGTCATCCACATTATCATCCAGATCATTGATATCGATGACAAATAACAATGGACCCAGCACTGATCCCTGCGGCACTCCACTAGTCACAAACCTTCAGTCAGAAAGGCAACCATCTACTACTGCTCTCTGCCTTCTCCCACAAAGCCAATGTCTGATCCAATTAACTATCTCATCCGGAATGCTGAGCAACAGAACCTTCTTGACCAACCTTCCATACAGGACCCTGTCAAATGTATTGCTAAATTCCATTTTGACAACATTCACTGCCTTGCCTTCATCAACTTTCCTGTTAACTTCCTAAAAAAAAAACTCTATAAGCTTGGTTAGACATGACCTACCAGGCATGGAGCCATGCTGACTATCCTCAATCAGTCCATGTTTATTCAAATGCTTGTATGTCCAGTCCTTCCAATAACTTTCCTACAACTGATATCAGATTCACTGGCTTGTAATTTCCTGGTTCAGCTATTTTCCAATCCTCTGGTACCTCTCCTGTCGCTAAGGATGATTTAAATATCTCTGCTAGGGCACTGGCAATTTCTGCACTTGCTTCCTGCAGGGTCTGAGGGAACACCTTGTCAGGCCCTGGGGATTTATCCACCCTGATTTGCTTCAGGGCAGCAAACACCACCTCCTCTGTAATCTGTACAGGGTTCATGAGGTTGGTGCTATTTTGTCTCACTTCTGCAGACTCTGTGATGCCCTTTAAAAGACCCAACACTACCTTCTCCTTTATTTATAAGTGCCTGAGCATATTAGAATCCTTGGCACTGATTTCTTTATCCTCCGTGTCCTTCTTGGTCAATACTCCTGGTAAGTACTCATTAACTACCTCACTCACATCTTTTGTATCCAAGCAAATGTTTCCCCCTTTATCCTTGAGTGGTCCTACCCTCTCCCTAATTATCCCCTTGCTTCTGGTGGATGCATAGAATCGCACCTGGACTCAGCCAGATATTTTGTTTTCAGAGGATCCGTGGGGAGCTATTTGTTCGTTGTTGATGTTTTTAACATTCATCAAATTGGTCCCAAAGGTGTGTCCTGCCCTCTGTGTGTTTGTGTGGTGTTGTTCTACAGACCTTGGGTCTTGCTGGCAGAGGAGGAGGAGCTGCTAAACCCAAGCCTGGTAGTTGGCACATTAAAGCAACTCCTCTGCCCACCCACCCTGCCCCTGGCAAGTCACCCAAGCCACTAACTCCTAATGTAGGGAGAGGTTATCGATTTGGTCGTAACTATAGACATAGATCAGAAGCTCCAATTCTGCAGGGACATCAGAAAGGAATTCGAATGTGGAGGCACTGAGTTGAGGGCAAAGGCAGGAGTTTGGGACAGGTTTGTACTCCTCGACCAAATGTTGAATTCCAGACGGGTCAGTGCCTGCCCTTGATGTAGGATGGTGTGCCCGAGTGTGAATGTCAGGAGATTGTTAACCCAACTACATCAGTGTTTCATCAGTGACCTGCCTTCCATCATTGGGACAGATTTGGGGATGAAGCTGCCACTGACAACAGTGATAGGTGTCATGCCGTCTGTGTCAGGTTGTGATCTGTCCTGCAAGAGAATCTAACCACACACCTTTGACATTCATTCAATTCCATAACTGGGTTTGCACTGTAAATACGTTGGTTTTATGTAGTTTTGGACATTTCTGTCTCTGCTTTCTACCACCTCTGATGATCTTACACACCTCCCACCCTCTCTCACTCACTCCTGGGATATCTACCCAGCCTCTCCTTAAAAGTAAAACCTTCCTCTCCTGGCAACATCTTTGTGAATCTGTTCTGCATTCTCTCCCTCTGAGTCGTACCCTTCCCATAGTGAGCTGAGGGGAAGTGCACATCTTCTCCAGTAATGTTGCAGCTCTATAAACCACACTGGGAATATTGTGTCCAGTTCTGGTCATCTCATTATAGAAAGGATGTGGAAGCTTTAGAGAGAGTGCAGAGGCAATTTACTAGGATGCTGCTTTGATTAGAGAGCATGTCTTTTGAGGATAGGTTGAGTGAGCTAGGGCTTTTCTCTTTGGAGTGAAAGAGGACGAGAGGTGACTTGCTAGAGGTGTACAAGATGACAAGAGGCATAGATGGACAGGACAGCCAAAGACCTTTTTTCTCTGAGCAGAAATACAAAGGGGCATCATTTTAAGGTAAACAACACAGGTCCTGACGAAGGGTCTCGGCCCGAAACGTCGACAGTGCTTCTCCCTATAGATGCTGCCTGGCCTGCTGTGTTTCACCAGCATTTTGTGTGTGTTTGAATTTCCAGCATCTGCAGATTTCCTCATGTTTGATCATTTTAAGGTGATTTGTGAAAAGTATAGGGGGGATATCAGTTTTTTTTATAGAGAGTGGTAAGTGTGTGGAATGAGCTGGTAGAGACAGATACATTAAAGACATTTAAGAAACCCTTAGATAGCCATATGAATGAAAGAAAAAAATGGAGGGCTATATGGGAGGGAAGGGTTAGATTGATCTTAGAGTCGGTTAAAAGGACAGCACAACATTGTGGGCCAAAGGGTTTGTACTGTGCTGTAATGTTAGAGGACTAGGAGCTGAATTTAGGCCATTTGGCCCATTGAGTCGGGTCCACCATTCAGTCATAGCCAATTTACTGTATTATCTCTATCAACCCCATTCTCCTGACTTCTCCCAGTGCTTTCTCACTCTAGCAGTTTGTTGGGGTGTGTTGGAGGGAAGATGCCAGTTCACCATGACCTCCTTGGGGACAGGTAGGGAATTCTGGAGATGTACAGACCTTTGTAGGGATGTTGAGTTGTGTACAGTGCCAAGGTGTAATTTTATCTCTCTCATTCTGCCCACAGCGACTGGGACAGGCGGTACTTTGTCTCCTGGACCGGACCTTGCAGCCAGCCTGCCAGCTAGCTGGCCTGGGCTGCCTGCGCATCCTTTCCCGGGAGAAGACCAACCTGAGGCCATTCAGTGGCAGTGCGGCCCTGGAGTTGTTAGCCAGGCATGCTGGGATTGAAAGCGAGATGGAGCGAGAGGGGGGGCTGCCTGACCCCGACGTGATGATGGAGGCTCTAAAGTGCCTCTGTAATGTGGTATTCAACAGCACTGCAGCCCAGGAGGTGTGTGCGGACAGTGGCTTGGTGGTGGGCCTCTGCCGGCGACTTAGACTTGGCGATAAGCAGTTGTACTCCGGTGTCCGGTTCTTTGATCTCCGGCTATTGTTCCTCCTGACAGCTCTTAGGCTTGATATCCGCCGACAGCTGGGCCGTGAGCTGCGGGGTGTGCGCCTGCTGACCGATGTCCTGGAGCACACAATGGCTGTGCGATGGGTCAGCAGCCTGGAGGTGGCTGCCCGAGACCAGGGTGACCCTCTACTGGCTCAGGAGCTGACTGACTGTGCCATGGAAATCCTCAAGGTCCTCTTCAACATCACCTTCGACCTCTACAAACGGCAGGTGGACGAGGTGGGTGCTGCCCTCCCCATGGTATCCAAGGCAGACCAAAGGAGGTAGCCACCTGAGGGAAAGAGGAGGAAGGCGCATCAGTGGGGGAGTAGGGGGCATCTCTGTCTCTGTGCCAGGGAAGTGACCTATAGGGCAGAGTTAGATCTCTTGGACTGACTTTGTTACAAAGTACAATGATGAAGGTAGAGCAGTGGATGTGGTCTACAGTATATTTATTGATGAAGGTAGGGCAGTGGATGAGGTGTATAGTATATTAATGAAGGTAGGGCAGTGGATGTGGTCTATGGTATATTTATTAATGAAGGTAGGGCAGTGGATGAGGTGTATAGTATATTTATTAATGAAGGTAGGGCAGTGGATGAGGTGTATAGTATATTTATTAATGAAGGTAGGGCAGTGGATGAGGTGTATAGTATATTTATTGATGAAGGTAGGGCAGTGGATGAGGTGTATAGTATATTAATGAAGGTAGGGCAGTGGATGTGGTGTATAGTATATTAATGAAGGTAGGGCAGTGGATGTGGTCTATGGTATATTTATTGATGAAGGTAGGGCAGTGGATGAGGTGTATAGTATATTTATTGATGAAGGTAGGGCAGTGGATGAGGTGTATAGTATATTAATGAAGGTAGGGCAGTGGATGAGGTGTATAGTATATTAATGAAGGTAGGGCAGTGGATGAGGTGTATAGTATATTAATGAAGGTAGGGCAGTGGATGAGGTGTATAGTATATTAATGAAGGTAGGGCAGTGGATGAGGTGTATAGTATATTAATGAAGGTAGGGTAGTGGATGAGGTGTATAGTATATTTATTAATGAAGGTAGGGCAGTGGATGAGGTGTATAGTATATTAATGAAGGTAGGGCAGTGGATGAGGTGTATAGTATATTAATGAAGGTAGGGCAGTGGATGAGGTGTATAGTATATTAATGAAGGTAGGGCAGTGGATGAGGTGTATAGTATATTAATGAAGGTAGGGCAGTGGATGTGGTCTATGGTATATTTATTGATGAAGGTAGGGCAGTGGATGAGGTGTATAGTATATTTATTGATGAAGGTAGGGCAGTGGATGAGGTGTATAGTATATTAATGAAGGTAGGGCAGTGGATGAGGTGTATAGTATATTAATGAAGGTAGGGCAGTGGATGTGGTCTATGGTATATTTATTGATGAAGATAGAGCAGTGGAGGCGGTGTATAGTTATGAGGCCATTGTTTTGTCCCTTATTACTACCTCTCTAGGATTATTTCCCAAGCATTTTGTATTCACTCTCACCTCTTATTCTTTATATATGTGAAAAAACTTCTGGTGTCTTCTTTAACATTGTTGGCCAGCTTACCCTCATATTTCATCTTTACTCATCTTTACTTCTGGTTGCCTTCTGTTTTTTAAAAGCTTTCCAATCCTCTATCTTCCCACTATTTTTTTGCTCTACTATGTGCCTCGTCTTTTGCTTTTATGTTGACTTTAATTTTTCTTTTCAGTCATGGATGCATTGTCCTGCCTTTAGAATACTACTTCTTTCGGATGTAACTATCATGTGCCTTCTGAATTGCTCCCAGAAACTCTGGTCACTGCTGTTCTGCTGTCATCCTTGCCGGTGTCCCATTCCAATTAACTATAGTCTGCTCCTCTCTCATGCCTTTAATTCCCTTAACTCCACTGTAGTACCGATACACCCATAGAGCTCATAGAACACTACAGCACAGAAACTGGCCTTTCAGCCCATCTAGTTCATGCCAAACTTAATTTTGCTTAGTCCCATTGACCTGTGCCCGGGCCATAGCCCTCTTTACTTGTCCCTGTCCAAATTTCTCTTTAAGTGTTGAACTTAATCCTGAATAGCCTCAAGGTTGAGGACACAGGACATAGCCTCAAGATTCGGGGGAGTAGATTTAAGATGGAGACGAGGAGGAACTGCTTTTCCCAGAGGGTGGTGAATCTGTGGAATTCTCTGCCCAATGAAGCAGTGGAGGCTGCCTCAGTAAATGTATTTAAGACAAGGTTGGATATATTTTTGCACAGTAGGGGAATTAAGGGTTATGGAGAAAAGGCAGGTAGGTGGAGATGAGTCTATGGTCAGATCAGCTATGATCTTATTGAATGGTGGGGCAGGCTTGAAGGGCCAGATAGCCTACTCCTGATCCTATTTCTTATGTTCTTATGGATCCATCACTTCTGTTGACAATTCATTCAATACTCTCACCAATCTGTGAACGAAGAAGTTCCCCCTCGTGTTTCCCTTAAAAAGTTCACCTTTATCATTTAACCCATGACCTATAATTGTAGTCTCACCCAACCTCTGTGGGGGAGGGGGGAATCCTGCTTGCACTTACCCTATCTAAACCGCTCAATTTTGTATACCTCTATCAAGTCTCCCTTCGTTCTCCTATACTCCAGGTACTCCAGGGAATAAGGTCCTAACCTATTCAACCTTTTTCCTATAACTCGGGTCCTCAAGTTCTAGCAACATCCTTGTAAATTTTTTCTGAACTCTCTCAATCTTAATGAGGTCTTTCCTGTAGATAGGTGATCAGAACTACACACAATATTCCAAATTAGGCCTCACCAACATTTTATACAATTTCAATATAACATCACATCTCCTGTCTTCCTCAGTGCATTACGTAAGACCTATGATGGTTGGTCCTACCGAAGTGTAAAATCTCACACTTGTCTGCATTAAATTCTATCTGCCATTTTTCAGCTCATTTTTCCAGCTGGTCCGGATCCCATTGCAAGCTGTAATAGTCTTTCTTGTTGTCTTCTACACCCCTAATCTTGGTGTCATCTACAAATTTGCTGATCCAATTAATCATGTTATCATCCAGATCACTGATATAGATGACAAACAACAGGCCCAGCGCTGATTCCAGCAGCTCATCACTAGTCACAGATGTCCAGTCAGAGAGGCAACCATCTTCTACACTCTCTGGATTCTCCCGCAAAGCCAATGTTGAATCCAATTTACTACTTCACCTTGAATGCCAAGAGACTGCACCTTTTTAATCAACATCCCTTGCGGGACCTTGTCAAACACCTTGCTAAAGTCCATGTAGATGATATCTACTGCCTTGTCTCCATCAACTTTCCTGGTAACTTCCTCAAAACTCTATAAGATTAGTTAGACGTGACCTATCACACACAAAGCCATGCTGACTACTCTAATCAGTCTCTGTCCATCCAAATCCTCATATTTAATCCTTTAGAATACCTTCCAAATACTTTACACAACTGATGTCAGGCTCACCAGCCTATAATTTCTTAGTTTATTTTGAGAGCCTTCTTTAAACAGTGGAACAACAGTGGCTATCGTCCAATCCTCTGGAACTTCACCTGTTGCTAGGGATGACTTGAATATTGCTGCAATTTCTGCACTTACCTCTCATGAGGTTCAAGGAAACACCTTGTCAATCAAAGACAGCAAACACTTCCTCTTTTGTAATCTATATAGAATCCATGACCTCCATCAAATTTTAGCTTCTTACTCTCAAACTACAGGGTGAATTCTACACACAAGGATTCTCCATCTTCCAATCCTGTCACTTCTTTCTAAGAATTTTTTTTTACCAACAGAGCCACTCCACCCTCCTCCGCCTACCTGCCTGTCCTTTCGATAGAATATACAATATGTATCCTTGAATGTTAAGCTCCCTGCTATAATCTTCTTTTGGCCACAACTCAGTGAAACCCACATGTCATACCTGCCAATCTCCAACCGCGCTGCTAGATCATCTACTTTATTCCCTAAACTGTGTGCATTCAAATATAATGGCTTCAGTCCTGTATTCATCACCCATTTTGATTTTTGTCTCCATGTTATCTGAAGTCAAAATTTTATCCCATTGAAAACATTTTATGTTCTGTAATCTCTCCTGAACTCTCCTTCCCATTTACTTTTAATTTTTAATTGGGGAAGGGCAAATTATGAGGCTATAAGGCTAGAACTTGCGGGTGTGAATTGGGATGATGTTTTTGCAGGGAAATGTACTATGGACATATGGTCGATGTTTAAGGATCTCTTGCAGGATGTTAGGTGAAAGAAGGCAGCATACATGAGGTTTAGGAAGCAAGGATCAGATGGGTCTATTGAGGAATATAGGGTAGCAAGAAAGGAGCTTAAGAAGGGGCTGAGAAGAGCAAGAAGGGGGCATGAGAAGGCCTTGGCAAGTAGGGTAAAGGAAAACCCCAAGACATTCTTCAATTATGTGAAGAACAAAAGGATGACAGGAGTGAAGGTAGGACCGATTAGAGATAAAAGTGGGAAGATGTGCCTGGAGGTTGTGGAAGTGAGCGAGGTCCTCAATGAATACTTCTCTTCAGTATTCACCACTGAGAGGGAACTTGATGATGGTGAGGACAATATGAGTGAGGTTGATGTTCTGGAGCATGTTAATATTAAGGGAGAGGAGGTGTTGCAGTTGTTAAAATACATTAGGACGGATAAGTCCCCGGGGCCTGACGGAATATTCCCCAAGCTGCTCCAGGAGGCAAGGGAAGAGATTGCTGAGCCTCTGGCTAGGATCTTTATGTCCTCGTTGTCCACGGGAATGGTACCAGAGGACTGGAGGGAGGCGAATGTTGTCCCCTTGTTCAAAAAAGGTAGTAAAGATAGTCCAGGTAATTATAGACCAGTGAGCCTTACATCTGTGGTGGGAAAGCTATTGGAAAAGATTCTTAGAGATAGGATCTATGGGCATTTAGAGAATCATGGTCTGATCAGGGACAGTCAACATGGCTTTGTGAAGGGCAGATCGTGCCTAACAAGCCTGATAGAGTTCTTTGAGGAGGTGACTGGGCATATAGATGAGGGTAGTGCAGTGGATGTGATCTACATGGATTTTAGTAAGGCATTTGACAAGGTTCCACATGATAGGCTTATTCAGAAAGTCAGAAGGCATGGGATCCAGGGAAGTTTGGCCAGGTGGATTCAGAATTGGCTTGCCTGCAGAAGGCAGAGGGTCGTGGTGGAGGGAGTACATTCAGGTTGGAGGGTTGTGACTAGTGGTGTCCCACAAGGATCTGTTCTGGGACCTCTACTTTTTGTGATTTTTTTTATTAACAACCTGGATGTGGGGGTAGAAGGGTGGGTTGGCAAGTTTTCAGACGACACAAAGGTTGGTGGTGTTGTAGATAGTGTAGAGGATTGTCATAGATTGCAGAGTGACATTGATAGGATGCAGAAGTGGGCTGAGAAGTGGCAGATGGAGTTCAACCCGGAGAAGTGCGAGGTGGTACACTTTGGAAGGACAAACTCCAAGGCAGAGTACAAAGTAAATGGCAGGATACTTGGTAGTGTGGAGGAGCAGAGAGATCTGAGGGTACATGTCCACAGATCCCTGAAAGTTGCCTCACAGGTAGATAGGGTAGTTAAGAAAGCTTATGGGGTGTTAGCTTTCATAAGTCGAGGGATAGAGTTTAAGAGACGCGATGTAATGATGCAGCTCTATAAAACTCTAGTTAGGCCACACTTGGGAGTACTGTGTCCAGTTCTGGTCACCTCACTATAGGAAGGATGTGGAAGCATTAGAAAGGGTACAGAGGAGATTTACCAGGATGCTGCGTGGTTTAGAGAGTATGGATTATGATCAGAGATTAAGGGAGCTAGGGCTTTACTCTTTGGAGAGAAGGAGGATGGGAGGAGATGTGATAGAGGTGTACAGGATATTAAGAGGAATAGACAGAGTGGACAGCCAGCACCTCTTCCCCAGGGCACCACTGCTCAGTACAAGAGGGCATGGCTTTAAGGTAAGGGGAGGGAAGTTCAAGGGGGATATTAGAGGAAGGTTTTTCACTCAGAGAGTGGTTGGTGTGTGGAATGCACTGCCTGAGTCAGTGGTGGAGGCAGATATACTAGTGAAACTTAAGAGACTACTAGACAGGTATATGGAGGAATTTAAGGTGGGGGTTATATGGGAGGCAGGGTTTGAGGGTCGCCACAACATTGTGGGCCGAAGGGCCTGTAATGTACTGTTCTGTGTTCTATGTTTTCCATTCTGTTGTTCCCCCCCCTCCCCCACATGTCAAATTATTTCTCATAGGCAGAAGTTGACAGATTCTTGATTCGTCATAGATTTGTAGAGAAGTACAGCACAAAAACAGGCCCTTTGGCTCATCTTGCCCAGGCCAAACCATTTAAACTGTTTATCGCCATCAACTTGCACCGGGACCATAGCCGTCCATATCCCTACCATCCATGTACCTACACAAACTTCTCTTAAAACTCTGAAATTGAGCTGGCATAGCCCACTTGTGCTGGCAGCTCATTCCACATTCTCACAACCCTCTGAAGGTTTCCACTCGTGTTCCCCTTAAACTTTTAATCTTTCACCCTTAAGTCATGACCTCTGGTTGTAGTCCCACCCAACATCAGTGGAAAAAGCCTGCTTGTATTTACCCTATCTACACCCCTCTTAATTTTGTATACCTCTATCAAATCTCCTCTCAGTCTTCTACATTCTAAAGAATACAGTCCTAATCCATTCAATCTTTCTTTATAACTCAGTCTTCTAGACCCAGCAATGTCCTTGTAAATTTTCTCTACACTCTTTTAACCTTGCTTACATCTTTCCTGTAGGTAGGTGATCAAAACTGCACACAATACTATAAATGAGGCCTCACCAGTGTCTGATACAACTTAAACATAACATCCCATCTCCCATACTCAGTAGTTTGATTTATGAAGGCCAATGTGCCAAAAGCTTTCTTAATGACCCTATCTACCTGTAATGCCACTTCCAGCAAATTATGTACCTGTATTCCCAGGTCCCTTTGTCCTACCACACCCCTCAGTGCCCTACCGTTAACTGTGTAAGACCAACACTGGTTGATTCTACCAAAGTGCAAAACCTCATGCTTGTCTGCATTAAATTCCATTTACCATTCTTCAGTCCATTTTTGCAGCTGATGCAGATCCCACTGCAAGCCATGATTGCTTTCCACACTGCCCACTACACCCCCAATCTTGGTATCATCCACAGATTTGCTGATCCAGTTAACCACATTTTTATCCATAACAATGATCTGGATGATAAACAGCAAAGGATCCAGCACCAATCCCACGGCACTCTACTAGATAGATAGATAGATAGATACTTTATTCATCCCCATGGGGAAATTCAACTTTTTTCCAATGTCCCATACACTTGTTGTAGCAAAACTAATTACATACAATACTTAACTCAGTAAAAAAATATGATATGCATCTAAATCACCATCTCAAAAAGCATTAATAATAGCTTTAAAAAGTTCTTAAGTCCTGGCGGTAGAATTGTAAAGCCTAATGGCATTGGGGAGTATTGACCTCTTCATCCTGTCTGAGGAGCATTGCATCGATAGTAACCTGTTGCTGAAACTGCTTCTCTGTCTCTGGATGGTGCTATGTAGAGGATGTTCAGAGTTATCCATAATTGACCGTAGCCTACTCAGCGCCCTTTGCTCAGCTACCGATGTTAAACTCTCCAGTACTTTGCCCACGACAGAGCCCGCCTTCCTTACCAGCTTATTAAGACGTGAGGCGTCCCTCTTCTTAATGCTTCCTCCCCAACACGCCACCACAAAGAAGAGGGCGCTCTCCACAACTGACCTATAGAACATCTTCAGCATCTCACTACAGACATTGAATGACGCCAACCTTCTTAGGAAGTACATTCGACTCTGTGCCTTCCTGCACAAGGCATCTGTGTTGGCAGTCCAGTCTAGCTTCTCATCTAACTGTACTCCCAGATACTTGTAGGTCTTAACCTGCTCCACACATTCTCCATTAATGATCACTGGCTCCATATGAGGCCTAGATCTCCTAAAGTCCACCACCATCTCCTTGGTCTTGGTGATATTGAGACGCAGGTAGTTTGAGTTGTACCATATCACAAAGTCCTGTATCAGTTTCCTATACTCCTCCTCCTGTCCATTCCTGACACACCCCACTATGGCCGTGTCATCAGCGAACTTCTGCACATGGCAGGACTCTGAGTATATACTAGTCATAGGTCTCCAGTCAGAGAGACAACCTTCTACTACCACCTTGGCTTCTCCCACAAAGCCAATGTAGAATCCAATTTATTACCTCATCCTGAATGCCAATGCCATTTAAGATCTCCTCCATCTATTTTGGCTCTATGCATGGATTACCATTCTGGTCTTCCAGAAGACCAATTTTGTCCCTTGCAATCCTTTTGCTCTTAGCATGTCTGGAGAATCCCTTGGGATTCTCCTACACCTTGTCTGCTGGAGCAACTTTGCAGATGACACAAAGGTTGGTGGTGTTGTAGGTAGTGTAGAGGATTGTCGAAGATTGCAGAGAGACATTGATAGGATGCAGAAGTGGGCTGAGAAGTGGCAGATGGAATTCAACCCGGAGAAGTGTGAGGTGCTACACTTTGGAAGGACAAACTCCAAGGCAGAGTACAAAGTAAATGGCAGGATACTTGACAGTGTGGAGGAGCAGAGGGATCTGGGAGTACATGTCCACAGATCCCTGAAAGTTGCCTCACAGGTAGATAGGTTAGTTAAGAAAGCTTATGGGGTGTTAGCTTTCATAAGTCGAGAGATAGAGTTTAAGAGTCGCGATGTAATGATGCAGCTCTATAAAACTCTGGTTAGGCCACACTTGGAGTACTGTGTCCAGTTCTGGTCGTCTCACTATAGGAAGGATGTGGAAGCATTAGAAAGGGTACAGAGGAGATATACCAGGATGCTGCCTGTTTTAGAGAGTGTGCATTATGATCAGAGATTAAGGGAGCTAGGGCTTTACTCTTTGGAGAGAAGGAGGATGAGAGGAGACATGATAGAGGTATACAAGATATTAAGAGGAATAGATAGAGTGGATAGCCAGTGCCTTTTCCCCAGGGCACCACTGCTCAGTACAAGAGGACATGGCTTTAAGGTAAGGGGAGGGAAGTTCAAGGGGGATATTAGAGGAAGGTTTTTTACTCAGAGAGTGGTTGGTGTGTGGAATGCACTGCCTGAGTCAGTGGTGGAGGCAGATACACTAGTGAAGTTTAAGAGACTACTGGACAGGTATATGGAGGAATTTCTTTCCTAAGTGTTCTCTTGCATTTCTTGTACTCTATAAGCACCTCATTTGTTCCTACTTAACTACACCTGCTATGCACCTTTTTTTCTCTCTCTCTTATCTAGGCCTCAATACCTCCTGAAAACCAAGATTCCCTACACTTGTACCCTTTATTCTGACAGGCACATACAAGCTTTGGACTCTCAAAATTTTGTGTTTGAAGGCCTCTCACTTTGCAACTATACCTTTGCCAGAAAAGAGTCTGTCCCAAACAGCACATGCCAGATGACTTCCGAAACCATCAAAATTAGTCTTTCTCCAATTTAAAATCTCAATCCATGGGACAAGCCTATCTCTTTTCATACTTACTTTGAAACTAACAGCACTGTCGTCACTGGATGCAAAGTGTTCCCCGACACAAACTTCTGTCACCTGCCCTTTGTTATTCTGTAATATCTGGTCCAGCATCTCGCCTCTCTCATTGGGACTTCTACTTACTGTTGAAGGAAACTTTCCTGAACACATTTGACAAACTTTATCCCATCTCATCCTTTTACAGTATGTGATTGCAACTCAATTTGTGGAAAGTTAAAATCACGTACTACTGCAAACTTGTGTTTCTTGCAACAGTCTGTGATCTCTCTACAGATTTGTTCCTCTAAATCACTAGGACTCTTGGGTGGTCTGTAATATAGCCCCATTGACATGGTCATATCTTTCTTATATCTCACTAGATGGATTCTTTAGTCTGTCCTGATGGAGCACTGCAGTGACAATTTCCCTGACTAGTAACACCACCACTCCTTAAATTGCTCCTGCTCTGTCACATTGAAAACAGTGGATCCCCAGGAATACTGAGCTGCCAGTCCTGCACCTCCTGTAACCAAGTCTTATAAATAGCTACAATGTCATAACTCAAAGTGTTATATCTCAATGCAGGAAGTATAAGAAACAAGGTGGATGATGTTGCTGCACCATTATCGATTGTCAGGTATGATGTTGTGGCCATCACTGAATCATGGCTGAAGGATGGTTGTAGTTGAGAGTTGAGGTTACATGTTGTATTGGAGGATTAGGAAGGTTGGCAGAGCGGGTGACATGGCTCTGCTGGTAAAGAATTACATCAAATCAGTTAAAAAGATGTGACATAGGATTAGAAAATGTTGAATCCTTGTGGATTGAGTTAGAAAACTACAAGGGTAAAAGCACCCTGATGGCAGTTATATACCGGCCTCCCAACAATAGCTGGGATGTTGACCACAGATTACAACAGGAAATAGAAAGGGTGTATCAAAAGGGCAATGTTATGATAGTAATGGGAGATTTCAGGATGCATTTTGATTGGGAAAATCTGGTCGGAAGTTGATCTTAAGAGTGAATTTGTTGAATACCTACAAGATGGCTTTTTATCTCGAGGCAATGATCACATTATGATTTGAGTTCAACTTGAAATTTGATAGGGAGAAAGTAAAGTACTTGGTGACACAGGACAAGATAGGACAATGTTAGCATGATTTACTTAAGGGAAAATCTTGCCTGACAAACCTATTGGAATTCTTTGAGGAGACTACAAGAAGGATAGATAAAGGGATGCAGTGGATGTTGTATATTTGGACTTTCAGGAGGCCGTTGACAAGAAACCATAGATGAGACTGCTTACTAAGATAAGAGCATCTGAACTGAGCGGAACCAATATCCTAGGAAGAGGTTTGCTAATGCTTTTGGGAGCGTTTAAAGTACAAAGTTTGTAGATTTGCGAGGAAACCAAAGTGAAGAGAGAGATGATGGAATGGTTAGTGCACAAGTAGTGACAGCTTGTAGGGAGTTTGAGGAAGGATAGGCAGATGATAGAGCAAAAAAGCATTCAGCCAGATGGTTTGAGATGTGTCTACAGTATTTTAATTCAAGGAGCATCATGAGCAGGGCAGAAGAACTTAGAGCGTGGATCAATACGTGGAACTATGATGTTGTGGCCATTGCAGAGACTTGGATGTCTCAGAGGCAGGATTGGCTGCTGAGTGTGCCAGGGTTTAGGTATTTCAAGATAGACAAGGAGGGAGGCAAAAGAGATGGGGAAGTGGCATTGCTAATCAGGATTAGTATCACAGCTGCAGAAAATGTGGAAGTCATGGAGGGATTGTCTATTGTGGGTGGAAGTCAGAAACAGGAAGGAGGCAATAATTCAGTGTTTTTTTTAATATATATATATATAATATAAAATATAGATACTCCAATAGTAACAGAGACATTGAGGAGCAGATAGGGACACATATTCTGGAACGGTGCAAAAATAATAGGGTTGTTGTGATAGGTGATTTTAACTTACCTAATATTGACTGGCATCTCCTTAGAGCAAGGGGGTTAGATGGGGTAGAGTTTGTTAGTTATGTCCAGGAAGGTTTCCTGATACAATATGTAGATATGCTAACTAGAGAAGATGCTGTACTTGATCTGGTATTGGGAAATGAACCTGGTCGTGTGTCAGATCTCTTGGTGGGAGAGCATTTTGGAGACAGTGATCACAATTGTTTCCTTTATCATAGTGCTGAAGAGGGATAGGAGCAGACAATTTGGGAAAACATTTAATTTGGGTTGGGGGAAACATGATCCATTAGGCAGGAACTTGGGAACATAAATTGGGAGCAGATGTTCTTAAGGAAATGCATGGAAGAAATGTGGCAAATGTTCAGGGAACATTTCCATGGTGTTCTGCATAGGTATGTTCCATTGAGGCAGGGAAAGGATGGTAGGGTAAAAGAACCATGGTGTACAAAGGATGGAGAACATCTAGTTAAGAAGAAAAGTTTATGAAAGGTTCAAGAAACTAGGTACTATTACAGCTCTAGAAAATTACAAGGGTGCCAGAAAGGAGGTTAAGTATGAAATTAAGAGAGCTAGAAGGGGCCATGAGAAGGCCTTGGTGAGCAGGATTAAGGAAAACCCCAAGGCATTCTACAATTATGTGAAAAGCAAGAAGATGAACCATATGAGAATCAGACCAATCAGGAGCCAAAGTGGAAACAAATATGGAGCTGGAGGAGGTGGTGGAAGTACTTAATGAATACTTCAGTATTCATCAGGGAAAAGGACATTGGCAATTGTGGGAATGACTTGCAGTGGATTGAAACGCTTGAATGTATAGACATTAATAAAGAGGATGTGCTGAAGCTTTTGACAGGTATTAAGTTAGATAAGTTGCTGGGACCGGAGGAGATACACCTCAGGCTACTGTAGAAAGTTAAAGTCTGTCCCGAGCCTTACAGGCTCATCAGGCCAGTGCTTATGCTGGTTTCCATAGTGGGAAGCGACTGAGAGTGAGATCTTGGGGTCTGTGTCCATAGGACACTCAAAGATGCTGCACAGGGTGACAGTGTTGTTTAGAAGGTGTGTGTTGGCATTCATCAACCGTGGGACTGAGTTCCAGAGCCGTGAGGTAATGTTACAGCTATACAAGACCTTGGTCAGAGCTCACTTGGAATAGTGTGTTCAGTTCTGGTCACCTCATTACAAGAAGGATGTGGATACTATAGAGAGAGTGCAGAGAAGATTTACAAGGATTTTGTCTGGACTGGGGAGCATGCCTTATGAGAATAGGTTGAGTGAACTTGGTCTTTTCTCCTTGGAGTGATGGAGGATGAGAGATGACCTGATAGAGGTGTGTAAGATGAGAGACACTGATCGTGTGGATAGCCAGAGGCTTTCTCCCAGGGCTGAATGGCTAACAAGTGGGGCATAGTTTTAAGTTGCTTGAAAGAGGGTACAAGGGAGATGTCAGAAGTAAGTGTTAAACACAGAGAATGGTTGGTGCATGGAATGCACTGCCAAGGAAGGTGGTAGAAGCAAATACAATAGGGTCTTTTAAGAGACTCTTAGATAGGTACATGGAGCTTAGAAAAATAGAGCGCTATGTGGTAGGGAAATTATAGGCATTCTCTTGAGTTGGTTACATGGTTGGCACAACATTTTGGGGTGAAGTGCATGTAATATGCTGTAGATTTTGAAGTTTCTAAGAGTCCATGGTGTTACTGGAAAGCTACTGGCATGGTTAGAGCATTGGCTGATTTGGTAGGAGGCAGTGAGTGGAAGTAACAGGGTACTTTTCTGTTTGCCAGTGACTCATGGTGTTCTGCAGGGGTCGGTGTTGGGACTACTTTTTATGCTGTATATAAATGATTTAGATGATGGAATAGATGGCTTTGTTGCCAAGTTTGCAGATGATACGAAGTTTGGTGGAGGGCCAGGTAGTGTTGAGGAAACGGGTCAGCTGCAGAAGAACCTGGACAGATTAGGAGAATTGACAGGAGAGTAACATATGAAATACAATGTTGGAAAATGCATGGCCATGCAGTTTGGTAGTAGAAATAAATGTGCAGACTATTTTCTAAATGGGGAGAAAATCCAAAAATCTGAGATGCAAAGGGACTTGGGAATTCTTGTTCAGAACGCCCTAAAGGTTAACTTGCAGGTTGAGTTGCTGGTGAGGAAGGCAAATGTAATGTTGGCATTCATTTCAAGAGGTCTAGAATGCAAGAGCAGGGATGTGATGCTGAGGCTTTATAAGGCACTGGTGAGACATCACCTTGAGTATTGTGAACAGTTTGGTTCCTCAGAGTTTAGAGGAGGTTCAGAAGGATGATTCTGAGGATGAAAGGTTTATCATACGAGGAACGTTTGATAGCTCTGGGTCTGTACTCACTGGAATTTAGAAGGATGACGGTGGTGGAGGGGGGGGGGGGGGGGGTTGGAATCTCATAGAAACCTTTTGAATGTTGAAAGACCTAGACAGAGTAGATGTGAAAAGGATGTTTCCCATGGTGGGGGAGTCTTGGACAAGATGGTACAGCCTTAGAAATGAGGGATATCCATTCAAAATAGAGATGCGGAGAAGTTTCTTTAGCCACAGGGTGGTGAATTTGTAGAATATATTACCACATGCAGCTGTGGAGTTGAGTTCATTGGCAAACTAATTAAGGCAAAACTTGATCAGTTCTTGATTGGACATGGCATCAAATGTTACGGGGAGAAGGCTGGGGAGTGGGGCTGAGGAGGGAGAAGAAAAGGATTAGCCATGATTGAATGGCGGAGCAGATTTGATGAGTCAAATTGCCTAATTCTGCTTCAATGTCTTATAGTCTTATAATTTCAGGTGTTGTTCTATGCCTTCATACATCTACCCTTCCTATAATATTTTTTGCAATGAAATATATGCAGCTTAGGACACCAGTTGCATCATCATCAATCTTTAGATTCTTGACTTTGGCTAAGGTCTTATCAACATCTGTGTCCACAACCTCTCCAGTATCTGTTCTAACACTCCGGTAACCTTCCCCTGTAACTCTCATTTAATTCCCACCATGCAGCATTAACAAACCTTCCCGCTAGGATATCAGTCCCCTTCAGCCTCCCGAATGATCCAGAGTTCATCCAGGTCCAGCTCCAACTTTTGAACATGGATTGTTAGAAGCTGCAGCTGGATGCATTTCTTGCAGTTGTGGTGGTCAGGGTCTTCCTGCCTTCCCACATCCCGCAGATGGACCATTCAACTGTACTAGCTGAGCAGATGTAAAGAATGGAAGGGAAAGACTTAACCTAGAGCTTTTCTTTTTGATTTCTCCAACTGAAGCCTCAGAGCCAAGGCCTCAAGATCACCGGTCTGACTGTCCACTCAAAAGACAGCCAATGTGACAATGTCTGCTGTGCTTGCCCCCGTCTTCCTATCATTTGCTCTTGCTAATCAAACCCAAATGCAGATTGATCACTGGTCAAAGCTCTATTATGCTGCCATGACCCACTGCTCCCTTTTTCTACTCGGGCAGTTATCCTGAGTGAAATCCCCTCCTCTCAAACCTCCGATGTCTAGTAGATTGGTTGCTGGTCATGAGTGAAAGGATGGGGGGGATTGTGGAAAGCAAGTGATTGGAGCAGGGAGGAAATTGAATCAGTCATAATGAAATGGCAGAGCAGACTCAATGGGCTAAATGACCTAATTTTGCTCTTATGGTCTTATTCAGTTTGCCAGAGATTCAGGTGGAGCCCGTTCCATTTCTCCTTCCAAAATACCGGTACTAATATTCCACAACTTCAAGCCACTTTCTTTGAGCTCACTGATCTCATTAACCCTGGCCTAATTTGCACATGGCTCAGGAAATAATCCAGGTTATTATCTTGCTTATCCCACCCCATCCCACCAACTTCCCTTTGTTCCCCCGCCCACCTCCCTTCTCTCACCCCTCCTCACTCTTATGTCCCCCCTCTCCCACCAACCACACCCTCATCTCCTCTTACAACCCTGCGCACACTATGTCCCTCTTACACCACCCCCCCACCCTCTGTCCCCTCTTTCACCCCTCTTGCAACCCTGCACAACCTCTTACAACTCTTCCAACCCGACATTTTCTGCCGCACCACTCCCAACCTCTCCCCAGCCTGTCCCCTCCCACATTGCTCCCAATTTTCCTTTCCACTCCTGTTCTGCACCCCCTCACAACCCTCCCCATGCCCTTCTGCCCTCTGTCACCTATCCCCATCTCCCCATCTTCTGTCTTTTCTACCCATCCTCCCCACCCTGTGTCCTATCCCCTCCCTCCCGCCCTCTCTCCACCCATCCTCTGCCCTGTCTGCCCTTGGTCACCTATCTCCATCCCTCCTGCCCTGTGTCCCCTCTTCCCACCCATACCCACTTATTGAAGAAAGAATGCACGAGAGTTGGAGTTACAGCAGTGATTCAGCGAGGAAATTCCTGTCGGAGACACATTAATCTGGATCTGTAGATTTAGGGGGTGTGGATTGTCTGAAACACAAAAGCCTAGTAATGACAGTAGACATTGTGTTGTCTGCACCGGTGGGACAGTTTTGAATGCGGGACAAGGTGAGGGGTATTCATTTTAAATGGGGGTGTGCAAGGATTTCTGCCAGGGAGTGGTAAATGTCTGGAATTCCCCGTCCCCCAAGGATTGTGGAGATAAGATTGTTCCATGTAGTTAAAAACGAGGGAGGTAGATTTTGGATGGTGGAATTGGCTAGAGGGGTGAGTCCTGGGCAGATCAGCTGTTACCGCATTAAGGAGTGGGACAGGCTAGAGGGGTCAGGTGGCTGATTCTTGCTTATATTTTCCTGCGTGGAAAAGGAAGGGTTTACTCCAGGGCAAGGAGGTGGTGGGTGGTGAACAGTAAATATTGTAAAATTCATTGCACCTGTAATTAGTGGTTTAATTTAACAATGCACCAGAATGTTCTTCCAGGAACATCACTGTCCACTTCAGAGAGCAGGCACCGATACATCCGACCTGCCATAGTGTGACCTTCACTCAGTAACGTTCCTTTTTTTTGCCAAAACTATAGAAGTTTCTTGACACAATAAATACACAAAGTACAGACGTGCAGTATTTACAAGACTGTGAATGATTCAAATTAAAATACAATTACTGCTGTCTATTAAACAGGAAATCCCTGGCTGCTCCCTCTCCAAGGACAGCTGGGCATGAGAGAATCCTTGGAGAGGGGCAGGCAGTCGGCCCCAGCAGAGCCTTTAGCTTTCTGCTGCCTACACCCGTGAATGGCCGCCTTGGCCATGCCCACCAGGAGGTCCTCCTCATGCCCAACCCTTCCGTACTGGGTGCCTGTATATGAGGAGTGCGGGGCTGAAGTGTAACCAGAACCTGAGCAGCAGCCCCGTCAGACACTCAAACAGGGGCTGCAACCTCTCACACTCCATATAAGCATGGTACACTGACTCCTCCCGGTCACAGGATGGACAGTGAACCTGTTGTACGGTACAGCCCCATACAACACCTTCCTCACCAGGTCCTCAATGTACAGGGGAAGCACCCCTGCATAAAGAGACTTCCACTGGGGACCTCCTCCGCTGCCAGATGGTAAAGCAGACCACCAAGGCGAGATTGGTGGGCAGAGGAGGGCAATGAAACAAAAGGTGCACAAGAGCAGCACATGCAAGAAACACACGGTGTGAGATGGCTCATGTTTTGTGGGTCTCTCTCCCATGTGGTATTCTGAGGGCTGAGTTCGTGCACTTCTGGCCCATCAGGTGTAGCCGTATCCCCTCCACTTACCCGAGCCCCCTTGACACGCAGAGTGATAGGATGGGGACCAGTCCACCTCACAGCCAGAGCACCACCTCCCCCGGCGCAGAAGTACCCTGTCTGGACAAGACTAGAACCGATATCCTCAACAGCTCTGGGTAAAACCGAGGCAGTTCCCTTAAAGCAGTGTGGCTGATGCTGTCTGCTGGAAGCTGTGTACCACGGAGGTGATTTATAACTAATGCCCTTCCCTGATATGTGATCACACGACCAGCATCCCAGCTGGGCAGAGATCTCCCGATTCGCCAGTTCACTGGCCAGGCCTCCTCTGTCAAGCTCAGGGAGACACCCAAGTGGAGGAGATGTGTGGTGCTCCACGCAAAGGGTCTCAATCCCTCCAGTAGGAATCCAGCCACCACTGACCCACCAAAACGCTGCATGCTTTGCCCAGTTGATCCTTGCAGAGGATGCAGCTGAGAAGACCTGCTGGCAGTATGGCATCCTCTGCAACTCAACAGGTTTGAGTGGACTGGTCCCCATCCTATCACTCTGCGTGTCAAGGGGGCTCGGGTAAGTGGAGGGGATACAGCTGTGAGGGGGAAGTCATAGGTGTAAGCTAAAAGGATAACCTCCACGTCTGGTTCATGTAGAACCAAAATCGTTAACCTCTTACAGAGAAGACATAAGAATGGTTCCATGCTAAGAAAGTACAACTACCCCGATATGGGGCATTCCTGACGCATGGACTCCCCCAATACACAAAGGCACTGTCCAGGACCCACTAACCTTAACAAAGCAGTCTGCAGCAGTGTACAGTAGTCAGACGTGGGTTGTGGCCCAAGCCCGAGCACTCACAGAGTTCCAAAAAAGGTACTTGTGGTCCATCCTGTCAAACCCATCTCTTAGTCAAGCGTGAGAAAAGTGTCTGACAGACCAGCCACTTGGTACAAGTAAATCATATCGCGGACAAGGTGGATATTGTCCTGGATGGACCGCTCCCGGACCATGTAGGACTGATCAGGCTGGACCACTTGAGCCAGCATAGCCAGATGATTAGCCATTGCCTGGGCAAAGATCAATGAGGTGATTCCTCAGACAAAAGAGATCCCCCTTCTTTGTCAGCGGGGCTACAAATACTCCAGCCAAGAAAGGGGAATCTCACCCATCGCCATGCTTTCCCCCATATTCTCACATAATCAGCCCTAGGATGTCCCAGAAGGCCTGGAAAAATCCCACAGTCAACCCATCTGGTCTAGGGAGCTGCCTCTCAGTAAATGGTTGAGGGCACTGGGCAGCTCCACCAAGAATAGCCATGTAGACGCTCAGCACCCCCGCGGCTAACCCTTGGCAAGTCCTCCCACAGAGCCCTGCGTGCATCCTCACTACACAGGTCCCGTGAGAATAGAGCCTCATAAAAGGAGTGCACTTCCGCAACTATTCTTGCCAGATTGGAGTCAATGGAAATAAGGCAAACAAGTAGTGAGGTCATGGAATCTATACAGATTGAAGAGGAGGAAGTGCTTGCTATCTTGAGGAAAATCAGAGTAGATAAATCCCCAGGACCTGACAGGGTATTCCCTCGGACCTTGAAGGAGATTAGTTTTGAAATTGCAGGGGCCCTGGCAGGTGTTTAAAATGTCGGTATCTACGGGTGAAGTGCCAGAGGATTAGAGGATAGCTCATGTTGTTCCGTTGTTTAAAAAAGGCTCTAAAAGTAATCCAGAAAATTATAGGCCGGTAAGTTTGACGTCGGTAGTAGGTAGATTATTGTAAAGAGTACTAAGAGATAGAATCTACAAGTATTTAGATAGACATGGACTTATTAGGGAGAGTCAACATGGCTTTGTGCATGGTAGGTCATGTTTAACAAATCTATTAGTTTTTCAAGGAGGTTACAAGGAAAGTGGATGAAGGGAAGGCAGTGGATGTTGTCTACATGGACTTCAGTAAGGCCTTCGACAAGGTCCTGCATGGAAGGTTAGTTAGGAAGATTCAGTCGCTAGGTATACATGGTGAGGTAGTAAATTGGATTAGAAATTGGCTGAATGGGAGAAGTCAGAGAGTGGTAGTGGAGGATTGCTTCTCTGAGTGGAGGCCTGTAACTAGTGGTGTGCCACAGGGATCAGTGCTGGGTCCATTGTTATTTGTCATCTATATCAATGATCTGGATGATAATGTGGTAAATTGGATCAGCAAATTTGCTGATGAAACAAAGATTGGAGGTGTAGTGGACAGTGAGGAAGGTTTTCAAAGCTTGCAGAGGGATCTGGACCAGCTGGAAAATGGACTGAAAGATGACAGATGGAGTTTAATACAGACAAGTGTGAGGTATTGCACTTTGGAAGGGAAAACCAAGGTAGAACATACAAGGTAAATGGTAGGGCACTGAAGAGTGCAGTAGAACAGAGGGATATAGGAATACAGATACAAAATTCCCTAGAAGTGGCATCACAGGTAGATAGGGTAGTAAAGAGAGCTTTTGGTACGTTGGCCTTTATAAATCAAAGTACTGAGGTACTGAGTATAAGAGTTGGAATGTTATGGTGAGATTGTATAAGGCATTGGTGAGGCCGAATTTGGAATATTGTGTTCAGTTTTGGTTACCGAATTACAGGAAGGATATTAATAAGGTTGAAAGGGTGCAGAGAAGGTTTACAAGGATGTTGCCGGGACTTGAGAAACTAAGTTACTGAGAAAGGTTGAATAGATTAGGGAGCGTAGAAGAGTGAGGGGAGACTTGATGGAGGTATATAAAATTATGACAGGTATAGATAGAGTGAATGCAAGCAGGCTTTTTCCACTGAGGCTAGGGGAGAAAAAAACCAGAGGACATGGGTTAAGGGTGAAGGGGGGAAACGTTTAAAGGGAACATTAGGGGGAGCTTCTTCACACAGAAAGTGGTGGGAGTGTGGAATGAGCTGCCAGATGAAGTGGTAAATGCGGGCTCACTTTTAACATATAAGAAAAACTTGGATGGGTATATGGATGAGAGGTGTATGGAGGGATATGGGCCAGGTGCAGGTCAGTGGGACTAGGCAGAAAAATGGTTCAGCACAGCCAAGAAGGGCCAGAAGGCCTGTTTCTGTGCTGGAATGTTCTATGGTTCTATCCTTGACGGAGTCATCCTCTTCCTGCAGCTCCACAAGCTGCCTGCTGACATCCCTCTGCTTCTCGAGAAAATGAAAGAAGGGAAATGTTAATTATTCCTTTTCACACATCGGGCAGCATTTTTGCCATTTCCTGTTTGTTGTCTGTTTTTTAACGAAGCTGAGTTGCTAGCTCAATGACCAACCCAGCATGGATGGAAGGTGTTCAAGGAGCCAGCCAAATTTTAACTCGGGACCATTTGCCTTAAAATCTGGTACTGATGCCACTACACCACTGGCTGGCAATTCAGTGCCTGGCCTTCCCTCCCACAGTGTGACCTTCCCTCAATGACGATTGCTCCCCCTGTAAAGCTCTTTGTGGCGATCACAGCGGGCAGTCTCAGTACTGCAGCCGCCCTGGCATTCTTGTCAGTGTTCTGGTCTGACCTGGCTTTAAGGTCAGTCCCACAATCAGCCCTGTTGTGGCAGTCAGCCCTATGGGCAGCCCAGGGTGTTGCAGCCTGCCCTGGTGCTCTGGTCAGTCCCACATTTGGTCCTGGTGCTGTGGGTACCTCTGGCGGCTGGTCCTGGTGCCTAACCGACCCTGATGTTGCGGTCATTCTCATGGTCAGTCCTGGTGCTGCAGACGTTCACCCCAATTCCTTTCCTAACAGGAGGATGCAGCTCTCTACCGTCGCCTGGCAGCCATCCTGCGGCACTGCCTGATGACCAAGGCGGATGGGGAGGATCGGACTGAGGAGCTGCACAGGTAGGGGGATGGGGGTTGGTACCATGTCCTTAATCACCTTCCACCCTGCTCCCCCTTGCCAACTCCAGCTCTCATCACCCTAACCCTCCTTCACCCCCACCAACAACAACCAGCCCCACCTACTCACCCTAACCCCTGCTGCTTGCAACCCCTCAGAGCACCCCCCACAACTATCCATACCCACTGATCATCTCTCCTCCTGCCCCTCGGAGCTCCCTCACCCATAACTGCACCCCTTCTGTCCACTCACCCTCTTGCTGTCACCTGTCCTCCCAGCAGTGTGGGACATTAGTGGGGGGAGTCAGAATCAAATTTAATATCACTGGCGTATGTTATGAAATCTGTTGACTTTGCGGCAGCAGTACAATTCAATCCATAACAGAGAAAAAATGAATTACGGTAAATATATAAAGTTGTGCAAAAGAAAAAGAAATTTAAAAAGTAATCAGGTAGGGGTTCATGGATTCAATGTCCATTCAGGAGTCGGGTGGCAGAGGGGAAGAATCTGTTTCTAAATAGTGGGACAATTAGTGTGGGACTTTGTGGGAGCAGAGTTGGGGTGTGGGTGTGGGGTAGACAGTGTGGAACAGTGGGATGAGTGCTCTGGGACCATATGACATTGGACTGGAAGATTGCAAGTGTCACTCCACTCTTTAAAAAGGGAGGAAGGCTAAAAAAAGGAAATTATAGGCCAGTTAGCCCAACCTCAGTGGTTGTGAAAGTATTGGAGTCTATTATTAAGGATGAGGTTTTGAGGTACTTGGAGACTAAAGGTAAAATAAGTCAAAGTCAGCATGGTTTCTGTAAAGGGAAACCTAGCCTGACAAATCTGTTAAGAGTCCTTCAAGGCAGTAACAAGCAGGCTGGACAAAGGAGAAGGGAGTGGATGTCATTTACTTGGATGTTCAGAAGGCATTTGATAAGGAGCCACACATGAGACTGCTTAACAAGATAAAATCCTATGCTGTTACAGGAAAGATATTGGCATGGATAGAAGAATGGCTGTTAGGCAGGAGGCAGTGAGTGAGAATAAAGGGGGCCTTTTCTGGCTGGCTGCCATTGTCTAGTGGTCCTTGGGGGTCAGTACTGGGACCACTGTTATCACATTGTCAGTTATTTAGATAATGGAATTGATGGTTTTGTGGCAAAGTTTGTGGATAATACGAAGATAGGTGGAGGGGTAGGTAGTGCTGAGGAAACAATGCGATTGCAGCAGGACTTAGACAAATTGGAAGAATGTCCAAAAAAGTGGCAGATGGGAAACAGTGTTGGGAAATGTATGATAATGCATTTTGGTAAAAGGAACAATAGTACGGACTATTGTCTAAATGGGGAGAAGGTTGAAATATCAGAGGTGCAGAGGGACTTGGGCGTCCTCGTGTAAGACTCCCAGAAGGTTAATTTACTGGTTGAGTCATTAATAAAGAAGACAAACACAATGTTGGCATTTATTTCAAGGGGAAGAGAATACAAAAGCAGAGAGGTAATGCTGAGCCTTTATAAGACACTAGTCAGACCACACTTGGAATATTGTCAACAGTTCTGGACATCAAATCTCAGAAAGAATGTGATTGCCATTGGGGAGAGTCCAGAGGAGATTCACAAGGATGATTCCAGGAATGAAGGGATTAACATATGAGGAATGTTTGGCAGCTTTGGGCCTGTACTCACTGGAATTTAGAAGAATGTATGGGGATCTCATGGCAACCCACTGAATGTTTAAAGGACTAGATAGGGTAGATGTGGAGAGGATGCTTCCTATGGTGGGGGTATCCAGAACTAGAAGTGCCACCTCAAAATTGAGGGATGACCCTTTTGAACAGAGGTAAGGGGGAATTTTTTTAGTTGGAGAGTAGTGAAACTGGAATACTCTGCCATGGACTGCAGTGGAGGCAAGTCCATGGATATATTTAAGGCAGAAGTTGATAGTTTATAGAACATAGAACAGTACAGCACATTACAGGCCCTTCGGCCCACAGTGTTGTGCCGACCCTCAAACCCTGCCTTTCATATAACCCGCTACCTTAAATTCCTCCATATACCTGTCTAGTAGTCTCTTAAACTTCACTGGTGTATCTGCCTCCACCACTGACTCAGGCAGTGCATTCCACGCACCAACCACTCTGAGTGAAAAACCTTCCTCTAATATCCGCCTTGAACTTCCCTCCCCTTAAAGCCATGTCCTCCTGTACTGAGCAGTGGTGCCCTGGGGAAGAGGCGCTGGCTGTCCACTCTATCTATTCCTCTTAATATCTTGTACACCTCTATCATGTCTCCTCTCATCCTCCTTCTCTCCAAAGAGTAAAGCCCTAGCTCCCTTAATCTCTGATCATAATCATAATCATAATTATGGAAAACTCTGAACATCCTCTACATAGCACCATCCAGAGACAGAGAAGCAGTTTCAGCGACAGGTTACTATCGATGCAATGCTCCTCAGACAGGATGAAGAGGTCAATACTCCCCAATGCCATTAGGCTTTACAATTCAACCGCCAGGACTTAAGAACTTTTTAAAAGCTATTATTAATGCTTTTTGAGATAGTGATTTAGATGCATATCATATTTTTTACTGAGTTAAGTATTGTTTGTAATTAGTTTTGCTACAAGTGTATGGGACATTGGAAAAAAAGTTGAATTTCCCCATGGGGATGAATAAAGTATCTATCTATCTATCTATAGTCCATACTCTCTAAACCAGGCAGCATCCTGGTAGATCTCCTCTGTACCTTTCCCAATGCTTCCACATCCTTCCTATAGTGAGGCGACCAGAACTGGACACAGTACTCCAAGTGTGGCCTAACTAGAGTTTTATAGAGCTGCATCATTACATCGCGTCTCTTAAACTCTATCCCTCGACTTATGAAAGCTAACATCCCGTAAGCTTTTTTAACTACCCTATCTACCTGTGAGGCAACTTTCAGGGATCTGTGGACATGTACCCCCAGATCCCTCTGCTCCTCCACACTACCAAGTATTCTGCCATTTACTTTATACTCTGCCTTGGAGTTTGTCCTTCCAAAGTGTAGCACCTCACACTTCTCCAGGTTGAACTCCATCTGCCACTTCTTAGCCCACTTCTGCATCCTATCAATGTCTCTCTGCAATCTTCGACAGTCCTCTACACTATCTACAACACCACCAACCTTTGAGTCATCTGCAAACTTGCCAACCCACCCTTCTACCCCCACATCCTTGTCGTTAATAAAAATCACAAAAAGTAGAGGTCCCAGAACAGATCCTTGTGGAACACCACTAGTCACAACCCTCCAATCTGAATGTACACCCTCCACCACGACCCTCTGCCTTCTGCAGGCAAGCCAATTCTGAATCCACCTTGCCAAACATCCCTGGATCCCATGCCTTCTGACTTTCTGAATAAGCCTACCGTGTGGAACCTTGACAAATGCCTTACTAAAATCCATGTAGATCACATCCACTGCACTACCCTCATCTATATGCCTGGTCAGCTCCTCAAAGAACTCTATCAGGCTTGTTAGGCACGATCTGCCCTTCACAAAGCCATGCTGACTATCCCTGATCAGACCATGATTTTCTAAATGCCCATAGATCCTATCTCTAAGAATCTTTTCCAACAGCTTTCCCACCACAGACGTAAGGCTCACTGGTCTGTAATTACCTGGACTATACCTACTACCTTTTTTGAACAAGGGGCTTACTGATTGGTCAGGGTGTATGGGGGTTGAGTGGGATCCGGGTTCTGCTATGATGGAATGGTGGAGCAGCCTAGATGTGCTGAATGGCTTAATTCTGCTCCGATGTCTTGTAGGAGCAGAATCAGGCCATTCGGCACGTCAATTCTGCTCTGCCATTCAACCATGGCAGATGTATTTCCTGCCTTCTCCCCATAAACTTTGACTTCTCAAAAACTTATCAAGCCCCACATTAAATATGCCTGATGACCTGACCTCCACAACTGCCTGTGGCAATGAATTCCACAGATTCACCACTCTGGCTAAAGAAGCTTCTCATCTCTGTTCTAAATGGATGTGCTTCTATTTTAAGATTGTCTTTCTCTGGTCTTGGACTCCTCCCACCATAGGAAACATCCTCTCCACTCTTTTGAGGCCTTTCAACACTCGCTCATCTAAATTCCAGCAAGTATAGGCCCAGAGCCATCAAACGTTCTCATATATATCATTGCCCTTTCATTCCTGCAATCATTCTCTTAAACCTCCACCAAGTCCTCTGCAATGCTAGCACAAACTTCCTTAAATAAGGGGCCCTAAACTGCTGCAAATACTTTGTGAGATGTCACCAGTGCTTTATAAAGCTTCAGCATTACATCCTTGCTTTTATATTCCAGTCCTCTTGAAATGAATGCTAACATCATATTTGCCTTCCTCACCACAGACTTAACCTGTAAGTTAACCTTTAGGGAATCCTGCATGAGGACTCCTAATTTTCTCCCTGTTTAGAAAATGGTCTATGCCTTTATTCCTTCTACCAAAGTGCATGATCATACACTTCCTGACACTATTCCATCTGCCACTTCTTTGCCCATTCTCCCAATCCATTTCGGTCCTTCTCCAGGTTAATGCTTTCTCAACACTACTTGAGCCTCCACCGATCTTCGTATCATTCACAAACTTGGCCACAAAGCCATCAACATAAAAAAAACAAACGGACCCAACACAGACCCCTGATGAACTCCACTAGTCACTGGCAGCCAACCAGAAAAGGCTCCCTTTATTCCCACTCTTTGCTTTCTGCCAGTCAGTCACGCTTTATCCATGCTAGTAACTTTCTTATAAAACCATGGTCGTCTTGTGTTGTTAAGCAGGTTCACGTGTGGCACCTTGTTAAAGGCCTTCTGGAAATCCAAGTACACAACGTTAACCAATTGTCTATCCTACTTGTTATTTCTTCAAAAAAACCCAACAGATTTGCCAAGCGAAGATTTTCACTGAAGGAAACAATACTAATTTTGGCCTATTTTGCCATGTGCCTCAAAGTGCCCCAAAACCACAATCTTAACAATGGACTCCAACATCTTACTAACCTGTGAGATCAGGCCAACTGGCCTATAATTTCGGCAGCATCCCTTTCCAGTGGTCCCGTATCTATTCTCGCTTCTCTTTTACTCTACATATTTAAAAAAACTTTTTTGTATCCTCTTTAATATTATCTGCTAACTTGCTTACTTGTTTTCTCTTTTTGCTCCTTATAGCTTATTTTTAGTTGCCTTCTGTTGATTTTGAAAGCTTCCCAATCCTCTAACATCCCACTAATTTTTGCTCTATTATATGCGCTCTCTTTTGCTTTTCTGTTGGCTTTGAATTCCATTGTCAGCCACGGTTACATCATCCTGCCTTGAGAATACATCTTCTTTGGGATGTATATATCCTGCACCCAGAAATTGCCCCCTTCCAATCAATTTTGGACAGCTCCTCTCTCATGCCTCTGTAATTCCCTTTGCTCCACTGTAATACCGATACATCTAACTTCAGCCTCTCCTTTTCAAATTGCAGGGTGAATTCTATCATATTATGATCACTGACTCCTAAGGGTTTCTTTACCTTAAACTCCCTAATCAATTTTGGTTGATTACACAACACCCAATCCAGATTAGCTGATCCCCTGCAAGAGGAGCATTGAATATAGTAATTAACCTCAACAGATTCACAAGAGAAGTTTTGCCTTACGTAGGACTGTTTGGGGTCCTGAATGGAGGTGAGAGTGGAGGTGAATGGGCAAGTGTAGCACTTCTGCTTACAAGGATAAGTGCCAGGAAGGAGATTAGCGGGGACAGAGGAATGGACAAGGGAATCACAGAGGGAATTTAACAATGAGCTTTACTAAAAAGGCATCTCAGGCATTCTAGAAATTCCCACTCCTGGCATCCAGTACAAACCTGATTTTCCTAATTACCTGAATATTGATATCCCCATGACAATTGTAACACTTTTTTGGCATGCATTTGCTATCTCCCATTGTAATGTGTGAACACAAGGAAGTCTGCAGATACTGGAAATCCAGAGCAATATACAAAATGCTAAAGGAACTCAATGGGTCAGGCAGCATCTGTGAAAAAGAATTAACAGTTGATGTTTTGGGTGAAGACTCTTCTTCAGGACTGAGAAGGAAGGGGGAAGGTGGCAGAATAAAAAAGGTGGGGGGAGGAAAAGGAGGCTAGCTGGAAGGTGATAGGTGAAGCTAGGTGGATGGGAAAGGTAAAGGGCTGTATAAGGAGTCTAAAAGGAGAAGAGAGTGGACCATAGGAGAAAGGGAAGGAGAAGGGGAAAGCTCTAGGCAGGTAAGATGTGGTAAGAGGCCAGAGAGGGGAATAGAAGAGGCGGAAAGAATTTTTTTAATGGAAGGAGAAATCGCTGTTCATGCCATCAGGTTAGAGGTTACCCAGGTAGAATATAAGGTGTTGCTCCTCCACTCTAACGATTGCCCCATCTTGGCACAAAAGGAGGCCATGGACCATGTTAGAATGGGAAAGGGAGCCTGAATTAAAATGTTTGGCCACCAGGAAATTCCACCTTTGGCGAATAGAGCAGATAGCTGCACAAAGCGATCTGCCAATTTGCAATGGGTCTCGGCAATGTAGAGGAGGCTGCATTGGGTGCACCGAAAACAATAGTTGACCTGGGCAGATTCACTGGTGAAGCGCTGCCTCACTTGGAAGGACTATTTGGCACCTTGAATGGAGGTGAGGGAGGAGGTGTATGAGCATGTGTAAGCCCTTGGGTCACTTGCAGGGATAAATGGTGGGAGGGAGATTAGTAATTTATATCCTACATTCTGGCTACTGTTCAGTGGCCTGTATATAACACCAGTCAGAGTCTTTATCAGTGCAGTTTCTTAGCTGTACCCACAAGGGTCCTATATAACCTTTTTAATAATTTGATTTCATTTTTAACCAACAGAGCCATCCCTCCCCCTCTGCCTAACTGCCTGTCCTTTCAGTGCAATTTGTATCCTTGGATGTTAAGCTCCCAACCATAATCTTCTTTCAGCCATTATTCAGTATCTTTATTGTGTACACTGCGTGCATTCAAATATAACTCCTTCAGTCCTGCATTCATCACCCTTTTCAATTTTGTCTCCCTGTTATACTGCAACCCATCCCACTACATAATTTTGCCCCATCATCTGCTTGACCTTCCTGACAGTCTTGCTATACACTCCATCTACTTGTATACAAACTGCCCCATCTTTCAGTCATTGAGTGTGTGCCTTCAGGCGTCTGTACCTCCAATGAGAATGAGGGATGTCCTGGGTGATGGGGGTTCTTAATGATGGATGCCACCTTTTTGAGGCATTGCTTCTTGAAGATGTCCTGGATACAATGGAGGCTAGTGCCCATGATGGAGCTGACTAAGCTTGTAACTGCCAAATCATCCTATTCTTACCCTCGCTGGTGTATGGCACAGGCAGCAATCTAGAAAATGCTACCCTGGAGGTCCTGTTTTACAGCTTTCTACCTGGCGCCCTGAATTCTTTCTTCAGTACCTTCTCACCTTTCCTTTGTACATATGGTGCCAATATGTTCCAAGACTTCTGGCTGCTCACCCTCCCCATTTAGATTGTCGGGGACGTCCCTGACCCTTGCACCTGGGAGGCAATGTACCATCCAGGTGACTCTATCGTGTCCACAGAATCTCGTGTTTACTCCTCAAACTATGGAATCACCAATCACTACTGCAGTCTTCCTCTTCCCCACCCCACCCACCTTTTGCCTTTTAAGCTACAGCACCAGGCTCAATGCCAGAGACCCAGTTGGTGCAGCTCCCCCCACGCTGGTAGGCCATCCCCATAAATCATATTCTAATTATTGAGGGGAATGGCCACAGGGGTACTGGAGACTGGGGAGGGGGGAGGGTGTGGAACAACAGGGTAAATTTTGAGGGCCGGTGGGATGAGTGGTATTGGACATTGGGGGTGGGGAGGGGTGGAACAACAGGATGAACACTGGGGGCTGGTGGGACGAGCAGAGTTGGACATTGGGGGTGGGGATGAGTTTGTGGGACAATGGGATGAGCATTGGGGACCAGAGGGGTGAGTGGTGCTGGATATTGGGGAGGGGGGTTGGGATAATGGGATGAACGTTGGGGGCCCGAGGAGTGAGTGGTGCTGGATATTGGGGGGAGTTGGGATAATGGGATGAATGTTGGGGGCCAGGGGGGTGAGTTGTGCTGGATATTGGGGAGGGGGTTTGGGGCAACGGGATGAACGTTGGGGGCAAGTGAGACAAGTGGTCTTGGACATTGGGGAGGCACAGTTTAGATGTGGGGTGGCGGATGGTGTTCCTGACTCGTTATGTCTGCAGCCACACAGTGAACCTACTGGGTAACCTGCCCCTGGAGTGTCTGGACGTTCTGCTGTTGGCCCAAGTGCAGCCCAGCTCTGTCGAGTATCTGGGAATGAACATGGATGCCGTAGAAATACTGCTGGATTTCCTGGAGAAGAGAGTGGACCGGGTAAGCCTGCAATCATTCTTATCACTGACAGTCATGGGACATAGGACTCTACAGCACAGTACAGGCCCTTCAGCCCACAATGTGTGCCCATGTTTTAACCTACTCTAAAGATCAATCTAATCCTTTCCTCCTACGTGGGCCTCCAGTTTTCTAACATCCGTGTACCTATCTAGGAGTCTCTTAAATGCTCCTAATGTACCTTCCTCTACCACCACCTTTCCATACAGTTACTACTCACTGTGTAAAAATATATTACCCCTAGCATCCTCCCTATACTTTCCTCCAATCACCTTAAGATTATGTCTCCTCATATTAGCTATTTCCACTCTCTCATCCTCCCTCACTCCAATGAGAACAGCCCTAGATTACTTAAGCTTTCCTCATAAGAAATACTCTCAGATCCAGGCAGCATCCTAGTAAACCTCCTCTGCACCCTCTTTAAAGCTTCCCAATTCTTCCTATAATGAGGCAAACTGAACTGAACACAGTATTCCAAGTGTAGTCTATGCAGGGGTTTATAGAGTCGCAATATTATCTTGCAGCTCTTGAACTTGATCCCCCAACAAGTGAAGGCAAACGCTCCATACACCTTCTTAACCACTCTATCAACTTGACTTTGAGGAAACTACAGACATTGATCCCAAGATCCCTCCTCTTCCTTCACACTGCTGAGAATCCTGCCATTAACTCTCTATTTTGCCTTCCAGTTTAACCTTCCAGAATGTATTACTTCATGCTTGGACTGTAAGGTATCGGAGCAGAATTAGGCCATTTGGCCCATCAAATCCTTCCCCTCTGCCATCCGATTCCTAAATGAACATTGACCCCTTGGACACTACTTCACTTTTTAAAAAAATATATAGTATTTCTGTTTTATTTGCACGATTTTTAATCTATTCAGTATGTATACTGTATAAAGTATACTGAATAAGATTTAATTATTTATTATTATTACTGTTGTTTCTTCTGTATTATGTATTACATTGAACTGCTGCCACTAAGTTAACAAATTTCACATCACGTGCCAGTGATAATAAACCTGATTCCGATTCTGCTTCTAAACTCTCCTCTGCTATTCCATCAAGACTGCTTTATTATCCCTCTCAACCATATTCTCCTGTCTTCTCCCTGTAACCTTTGATGCCTTGACTATCAACCTCTGGTTCAAATATAACTAATGACTTGGACTCCACAGTCATCTACGGCAGTGAATTCCATAGATTCACTAGCCTTTGGCTAAAGAGCATCCTCTTCATCTCTGTTCTAGGTCTTTTAATATTCAATAGATTTCAATGAGATTCCACTCGCTCCCCCCCCCCCCCCCATTTTTTAAACTCCAGCAAGGTACAGGCCCAGAGCCATTAAATGCTCTTCCTTGCCTTACATTAGTCCTTTCATTCCAGAAATCATTCTTGTGAGCCTCCTCACTTTTCTTGGATAAGAGGCCTAAATCTGCTCTCAATACTCCAAGTGCGATTTCACCAATGCCTTATAAAGCCTCAGGATTACATCCTTGCTCTTATATTCTAGTGCTCTCGAAATGAGTGCTAATATTGCATTTGCCTTCCTTACCACTGACTCAACCTGCAAGTTAACCTTTCGGGAATCCTAATGAAGGTCCCTTTACCCCTGATTTTTTGAATTTTCTCCCCCATTAGTAAATAGTCTATGTCTTTATTCCTTCTATCAAAGTGCATGACCATACACTTTCCAACAGTCTATTCCATTTGCCACTTCTTTGTCCATTCTCCTAATCTGTCCAAGTCCTTTTGTAAACTCCCTGCTTCCTCAACACTACCCTCCACCTATCTTCACATCCTCCTCAACCATGGTCATAACATCTTCACTTCCATCATCCATATCATTGACTTCCATATCATCCATATCAACATAAAAAGAAGCGGTCCCAATATTGACCCAGGTGGAACACCATTAATCTCCAGCAGTTAATCAGAAGATGCTCCCTTTATTCCCAGTCATTCCCTCCTTCCAGTCAGCCAATCTTGTATCCACGCTATTATCTTTCCTGTACGCCTTGGGCACTTGTTAAGTAGCCTCATCTATGGCACCTTGTCAAAGGCCTTCTGAAAGTACAAGTGAACAACATCTACTGTTCTCCTTTGTCTATCCTGCCTGTTAATTCCCTAAAGAATTCCAACAGACTTGTTAGGAAAGATTTTCCCTTAAGGAAACCATGGTGACTTTGGCCTATTTTATCATCTGTTCCAAGTACCCCCGAAACTTAATCTGTAAAAATGCACTCCAACGTTTTCCCAACCACTGCAGTCAGACTAACTGGCAAATTATTTGCTTTCTTCTGCCTCCCTACCTTAAAGATTGGAGTGACATTAACAATTTTTCAGTCCATAAGGCCATAAAACATAGGAGCAGGATTAGACCATTCAGCCCATCGGGTCTGCTCTGCTATTCCATCGTGATTGATCCCAGATCCCACTCAACCCCATACACAAGCACTCTTGCCATACCCTTTGATGCCCTGACCAATCAGGAAATGATCATCTGCCTTAAATATACCCACGGACTTGGCCTCTATCGCAGTCTGTGGCAGAGCATTCCACAGGTTCACTATTCTGGCTAAAAAAAATTCCTCCTTACCTCTGTTCTAAATGGTCGCCCCTCAATTTTGAGGCTGTGCCCTCTAGTTCTGGATACCCCCACCATAGGAAACATCCTCTCCAGATCCTTCATTCCCAGATTCATCCTCATGAATCTCCTCTGGACTCCCCAATGACAGTAGGTTTCAATAGGTGTAACTAATGTCAGAGAAAGGTATACAATATATATCCTGAAATACTTTTTCTTCACAAACATCCTTGAGAACGGATAAGTACCCCAAAGAATGAATAACCGTTACAATGTTAGAACCCCAAAGCTCCCACCCACGCACAAGCAGCAGCAAGGCAATGACACCCCCTACTCCATCAGCCCCCTCCACCAAGCACTAAAGCTTGCAGCAAAGCATCAATAAAGACACAAACTTGCAGTACTACAAAGACTACTCATTCTCCCAATAATTCAATACACCACAGACTCTCTCCATAACAAGGGACTAAGAGGTGTTCCCGCTTCACGGCGAGAGGGGAGAGACTGATGTATGATGTTAAAAGTCTGACTCGCTTTTTCTGAGCTCTGCACCCAGAGAGTCGGCATCAAAAAGGCACAGGTCTCCAGACACACACCCTCCGGCAGCTAACCCGCTGTTCCAATGTTCCGTATTCTTCCATTGTGCTTCAGTCTGGGGCACCGGCTAGAATCAGCACATCTCCAGAGCCACGAAATCCTGGAACCCTGAAGTGTGCTTGTCCTCCAGGCTGTGCCCTTGGGATATCAAAGAGCGGCTGCTCATGAGTCTCTGAGAGCGGGTCGCATTAATGCAAAGAACCAAAGTCAGAGCGTATCTCCAGGTCATGGTCTTCAAAGGAACCTCGAAAAGGGAAAAAAAGAGATATCAAAGATAGAAATAAATCTGTTTCTGAAGATGCAAGGAAAGAAGTCATCGTTTAGCATCATCTTAACTTGCCCCGCCAACATGTCCTTGCTGAGATATAGGGCCCAAAATTGTTGACAGTACTCCCAAGTGCTGCCTGACTAGTGTCTTATAAAGGCTCAGCATTATCTCCTTGTTTTTATATTCTATTCACCTTGAAATAAATGCCAAAATTGCATTTGCCACCTTAACCATAGACTCAACCTGTAAAGTAACCTTCTAGGACTCTTGAACGAGGACTCCCAAGTCTGCATTATTGTTCCTTTCGCCAAGATGCATTATCATACATTTCCCAACCCCCCACGTACAAGTATTCCATCTGCCACTTATTTGCCCATTCTTCCAATTTGTCTGAGTCCTGTTGCAATTGCATTGCTTCCTCAGCACTACCTACCCCTCCACCTAACTTTGTATCATCTGCAAACTTTGTGATAAAGCCAACATTTCCATTATCCAAATCATTGACAAACCATGTGAAAAGTAGTGGCCCCAATGCTGACTCCCTAAGGAATACCACTAGTCAATAGACAATAGGTGCAGAAGTAGACCATTCGGCCCTTCGAGCCTGCACTGCCATTTTGAGATCATGGCTGATCAATTACTATCAATACCCGGTTCCTGCCTTGTCCCCATATCCCTTGATTCCCCTATCCATAAGATACCTATCTAGCTCCTTCTTGAAAGCATCCAGAGAATTGGCCTCCACTACCTTCCGAGGCAGTGCATTCCAGACCCCCACAACTCTCTGGGAGAAGAAGTTTTTCCTTAACTCTGTCCTAAATGACCTACCCCTTATTCTCAAACCATGCCCTCTGGTACTGGACTCTCCCAGCATCTGGAACATATTTCCTGCCTCTATCTTGTCCAATCCCTTAATAATCTTATATGTTTCAATCAGATCCCCTCTCAATCTCCTTAATTCTAGCATGTACAAGCCCAGTCTCTCTAACCTCTCTGCGTAAGACAGTCCAGACATCCCAGGAATTAACCTCGTGAATCTACGCTGCACTTCCTCTACAGCCAGGATGTCCTTCCTTAACCCTGGAGATCAAAACTGTACACAATACTCCAGGTGTGGTCTCACCAGGGCCCTGTACAAATGCAAGAGGATTTCCTTGCTCTTGTATTCAATTCCCTTTGTAATAAAGGCCAACATTACATTAACCTTCTTCACTGCCTGCTGCACTTGCTCATTCACCTTCAGTGACTGATGAACAAGGACTCCGAGATCTCTTTGTATTTCTCCCTTACCCAACTCTACACCGTTCAGATAATAATCTGCCTTCCTGTTCTTACTCCCAAAATGGACAACCTCACACTTATTCACATTAAACGCCATCTGCCAAGTATCTGCCCACTCACCCAGCCTATCCAAGTCACCCTGAATTCTCCTAACATCCTCATCACATGTCACACTGCCACCCAGCTTAGTATCATAAGCAAATTTGCTGATGTTATTTTCTATGCCTTCATCCAAATCGTTAACGTAAATGGTAAACAGCTGTGGTCCCAATACCGAGCCCTGTGGCACCCCACTAGTCACCACCTGCCATTCCGAGAAACACCCATTCACCGCTACCCTTTGCTTTCTATCTGCCAACCAGTTCTCTATCCATGTCAATGCCTTCCCCCCGATGCCCTGAGCTTTGATTTTACCCACCAATCTTCTATGTGGGACCTTATCAAATGCCTTCTGAAAATCGAGGTACACTACATCCACTGGATCTCCCCCCGTCTAACTTCCTGGTTACCTCCTCGAAAAACTCCAACAGATTAGTCAAGCATGATTTACCCTTGGTAAGTCCATGCTGGCTCGGCCCAATCCTATCACTGCTATCTAGATATGCCACTATTTCATCCTTAATAATGGACTCTAGCATCTTCCCCACCACCGATGTCAGGCTGACAGGTTGATAGTTCTCTGTTTTCTCCCTCCCTCCTTTCTTAAAAAGTGGGATAACATTAGCCATTCTCCAATCCTCAGGGACTGATCCTGAATCTAAGGAACATTGGAAAATGATTACCAATGCATCCACAATTTCCAGGGCCACCTCCTTTAGTACCCTAGGGTGCAGACCATCTGGACCTGGGGATTTGTCAGCCTTCAGTCCCATCAGTCTTCTCATCACCGTTTCCTTCCGAATGTCAATCTGTTTCATTTCCTCTGTTACCCTATGTCCTTGGCCCATCCATACATCTGGGAGATTGCTTGTGTCTTCCTTAGTGAAAACAGATCTAAAGTACTCATTAAATTCTTCTGCCATTTCTCTGTTTTCCATAACAATTTCACCCAATTCATTCTTCAAGGGCCCAACATTGTTCTTAACTATCTTCTTTCTCTTCACATACCTAAAAAAGCTTTTGCTATCTTCCTTTATATTCCTGGCTAGCTTGTGTTCGTACCTCATTTTTTCGCCCCGTATTGTCTTTTTAGTTAAGTTCTGTTGTTACTTAAAAACTTCCCAATCATCTGTCCTCCCACTCACCTTAGCTCTGTCATACTTCCTTTTTTGTTAATGCTATGCAATCTCTGACTTCCTTTGTCAACCACTGTGGCCCCTTTCCCCCCTTTGAATCCTTCCTTCTCTGGGGGATGAACTGATTTTGCACCTTGTGCATTATTCCCAAGAATACCTGCCATTGCTGTTCCACTGTCTTTTCTGCTAGGCTATCCGTCCAGTCAACTTTGGCCAGCTCCTCCCTCATGGCTCCATAGTTTCCCCTGTTCATCTGCAACACTGACACCTCCGAGCTGCCCTTATCCTTCTCAAATTGCAGATAAAAGCTTATCACATTATGATCACTACCTCCTAATGGCTCCTTTACTGCAAGATCGCTTATCAAATCCTGTTCATTACATAACACTAAATCCAGAATAGTCTTGTCCCTGGTCGGCTCTCATATAAGCTGTTCCAAGAATGCATCCCGTAGGCACTCTACAAACTCCCTATCCTGTGGTCCAGCACCAACCTGATTCTCCCAGTTCACCTGCACGTTGAAATCCCCCATAACTACTGCGACATTACCTTTGCCACATGCCAATGTTAACTCCCTATTCAACTTGCACCCAATATCCATGCTACTGTTTGGTGGCCTGTAGACAACACCCATTTGGGTCCTTTTGCCCTTACTGTTCCTCAGTTCTATCCACACAGACTCTACTTCTCCTGACCCTATGTCCCCCCTTGCAAAGGACTGAATTTCATTCCTCACCAACAGGGCCACCCCACCCCCTCTGCCCACATTTCTGTCCCTACAATAGCACGTATACCCTTGTACATTCATTTCCCAGGTCTGATCTCCCTGCAGCCATGTCTCCGTTATCCCAACAACATCATAGTTACCCATTCGCACCTGGGCTTCAAGCTCATCCGCCTTATTTCTGACACTTCGTGCATTCAGATATAGAATTTTTAACCCATTTCTCCTCTCTCTGTTTGAATCGCTGCCTATTGTGCTTAACCCAGCTCCCCGAACTCCCATCGGGCTATACGCCCCTAGAATTTTGTTGTCCTTCCTAAATTTACTTATTCTTTAAACACATTTAACTTCATGTTCCGTCAGACCATCCCTCTGTACATGTGTCCTCCTTATCACTTGTTCTGCCTCACCTTTCTCTACTACACACTTAATATTCCGGAACCGTGTAGTCCCCACCTGTCCTTTATTCTTCCTCTCGCTATCCTATCTCACATTCTGGATCCCCGCCCCCTGCAAATTTAGTTTAACCCCCCCCCCCCCCCCCCAAGAAGCAGTAGCAAACTTCCCTGCAAGAATGTTAGTACCGCTCCAGTTCAGGTGTAAACCATCCCTGGCAGCCAACCAAATAAACGGCCTCATTTATTCCTACCTGCTGCCTCCTGCCTAACAGCCATTCCTTTATCCATGCCAGTATCTTTCCTGTAATGCCATAGGATTTTATCTTGTTAAGCAGCCTCATGTGAGGCATCTTATCAAGTGCCATCTGAAAATCCAAGTAAATGACAACCAC
Source organism: Hemitrygon akajei (assembly GCF_048418815.1). Lineage (NCBI taxonomy): Eukaryota > Metazoa > Chordata > Chondrichthyes > Myliobatiformes > Dasyatidae > Hemitrygon > Hemitrygon akajei. The sequence continues at coordinate 187,573,133 of NC_133129.1, forward strand.
TGCCTCTCCGTTGTCTACCCTGCTTGTTACTTCCTCAAAGAACTCTAACAGATTTATCAGGCAAGATTTCCCTCTACAGAAACCATGCTGACTTTGACTTATTTTATCATTAGTACCCTGAAACCTCATAATAATAGACTCCAACACTGATGTTAAGTTAACTGGCCTATAATTTATTTTCTTTTGTCTTGCTCCCTTCTTAAAGAGTGGAGTGACATTTGCAATAATCCAGTCTTCCGGGACCATGCCAGAATCAAGTGACTCTTGAAAGATCATGATCAATGCATCCATTATCTCTTCAGCAACCAGTCTGTGATGTAGTCCATGTGACTTATCCACCTTAAGACGTTTCAGTTTGCCTGGCACTTTTTCCTTTGTAATAGCAATGGCACTCACTCCTGCTCTGTGACCCTCATAAACCTCTGGCACATTGCTAGTGTCTTCCACAGTGAAGACTAATGCAAAATTCCCATTATCCCCCATTACTACCTCACCAGCATCATTTTCCAGTGACCCAATATCAACTCTCACCTCCCCTTTACTCTTTATATAACTTTAAAAAAACTTTTGTTAAAATGCTTCATATTACTGGCTAGTTTACACTCATATTTCATCTTTTCCCTTATAGGTTTTTTAGTTGCCTTTTGATGGATTTTAAAAGTTTCCTAATCACCAGCTTCCCATTTACTTTTGCTACCTTATATGCATTTTACTTGGCTTTTATACAATCCTTAACATGCCTTGTCAGACATGGTTGTCTTGCCCTGCCATTTGAGAACTACTTCTGTGGGACATATCTATCCTGCACATTGTGAACGATTCCCAGAAACTTCAGCCATCTCTGCTCTACCTCTCTTTGACTCTCTGTCAACTCTTTCTAAATATGTAATTCCATCTCTTACCAACAGAACCACAGCACCACCTTTGCCTTCCTGCCTGTCCTTTTGATCTTCAGTCCCCGGAACCATTCCAGAATTTAGTGATTCTTGATGATTACAAATACATCCACAATCTCTTCAATTGCCTCTTTCTGAACTCTGTGGTATAGTCCATCTGGTGCAGGTGACTTACTGTATCTACCTTCAGACTTTTCAGTTTCCCAAGCACCTTCACTGTAGTAGTGGCGGCTACTTCAGTTCTGTCCCCTGACACTCAATCTCTGCCATCCTGCTAGTGTCTTCCAAAGTGAAGATGGTTGTAAAATACTCCTTAACCTTCTACACTATGCACATCTCCTCCAATATTCATGTCATCTGCAAACTTACAAACCCATCCTTCCACTTCCTCATCCATGTTATTTATAAAAATCACAAAGGGCCCTAGAACAGATTCTTGTGGAACACCAGTAGTCACCAACCTCCATTTGGCCCATCAAGTCTGCTCCGCCATTTCATCATGCCTGATCTATTTCCCCTCTCAGCGACACCCTCCTGCCATCTCTTCATATCCCTTCATGCTCCAACTAATCAAGAATCTATCAAACTCTACCTTAAATATATATGAAGAGTTGGCTGCCACAGCCACCTGTGGCAACGAATTCCACAGATTCACCATTCTCTGGCTAAAGAAATTCCTTCTCATCTCTGTTCTAAAAGGATGTCCCTCTATTCTGAGGCTGTGTCCTCTGGTCTTTGACTCCTGCACCAGAGGCAACATCCTCTCCACATCCACTCTATCGAGGCCTTTCAACATTTGATAGGTTTCAATGAGGTCACTCCTCATTCTTCTGAATTCCAGTCAGTAGAGGCCCAGAGCCATCAAATGCTCCTCGTATGACAAGCCTTTCAATCCTGGAATAATTTTTGTAAACCTCCTTTGAACCCTCTCCAATGTCAGCACATCCTTTCAAAGATAATAGGCCCCAAACTGCTCACAATATTCGAACTGAAGCCTTACCAGTGCTTTATAAAGCTTCAATGTTACATCCTTGCTTTTATATTGTAGTCCTCTCATTGTGGGTGAGACTGAGAAATAAAGGTATGACCACATTAATGGGGCTGTAATACAGACCATCCAACAGTACAAGGTATTTAGAGGAACAAATTTGCAGAGAGACCGCAGACTGTTGGAAGAAACATAACGCTGTTATAGTAAGTGATTTTAACTTTCCAAATACTGACTGGAACTCTATCACTAAGGACAAGTTAAATACCTCAGCTAGGCCCTAGGGATTTATCCACCTAATTTATCTCAGGACAGCAAACACATCCTCCTTTGAAATGCGTATAGGGTTCATGAAGCTGATGCTGCTTTGCTGCACTTCTATAGACTCTGTTCAAGAAAGACTCTAAAAATAATCCTGGAAACTAGAGGCTGGTGAGCCTGACATCAGTAGTGGGAATGTTATTGGAAGGTGTTCTGAGGGACCGGATATGTAAGTATTTGGATAGACAGGGAATGATTAAAGATAGTCAGCATGGCTTTGTGTGTGGTAGGTCTTGTGTAAACGATCTTTTTTTGAGGAAGTTACTGGGAAAATTGATGAAGGTAAGGCAGTGGTTGTTGTCTATATGGACTTTAGCAAGGCATTTGACAAGGTCCCATATGGGAGGTTGGTCAAGAAGCTTCAGTTGCTTGCATTCAAAATAAGGTAGTAAATTGGCTTTGTGGGAGAAGCCAGAGAGTGATAGTAGAGGGTTATCTCTCTAACTGGAGGCCTGCGACTAGTGGATTGGTGCAGGGATGAGTGCTGAATCTGTTGTTATTTGTCATCAATATCAATGATCTGGATGATGATGTGTTTTTTCCAGATCAGCAATTTTGTGGATGATTGCAAGATTAGGGGTGTAGTGGATTGCAAGGAAGGCTGTCATGGCTTTCAGTGGGATCTGGTCTAGCTTGAAAGAAAGCAGATGGAATTTATTGCAAACAAGTGCAAGATGTTGCACTTCAGTAGAATCAACCAGGGTAGGTCTTACACAGTGAGCGATAGGACATTCAGGAGCGTGGTTGAACAGAAGGATCTGAGAATACAGGTCCATAATATGTTGAAAGTGGTCATTTCATAGCTTGTCACACCAGACAGTCGGCCATTCTTGTCTGGCGCGTAGTGTCAGGATTGGTTTCCTTTCGGATTAACTGGGTCATGGTATGAACGTTCCTGACTCGACCCTTGTTTTTTTTTACGAGGCTGAGTGGCGAGCTCGACGATCAACTCAGCACAGATGGAAAGCGTGCCCAGGGGGCCGTCTGGGTTCAAACTTGGGAGCCTTCGCTTCCAAAGTCTGACGCTGATGCCACTGTGCCACCAGCCGGCTGTTGAAAGTGGTGTCACAGGTAGAAAGGATCGTAATGAAAGCTTTCGGCACATTGGCCTTCATAAATCGAAGCACTGAGTACAGGAGATGGAATGTTATGTTGAAGTTGCATAAGACATTGGTAAGGCCTAATTGTGTGCACTTACCACTGGAAAGATGAATGAGAAAATTTTCAAGGATGTTACTGGGCCTGGAGGACCTGAGTTACAAGGAAAGATTGAATCTGTTAGGACTTTATTTTTCAGAATGTATAAGATTGAGAGGAAATTTGATAGAGGTATACAAAATTGAGGGGTACAGATAGAGTAGATGCAAGCAGGCTTTTTCCACTGATGTTGGGTGGGACTACAATCAGAGGTCAAGGGTTAAGGGTGAAAGGAAAGGGAACATGAGGGGAAACCTCATTCTGAGAGTCGTGAGAGTATGGAATGAGCTGCTATTGCAAGTTTTGCATGCAAGCTCGATTTCAACATTTCAGAGAAGTTTGGAAGGTACGTGGGTGGTGGGGATATGGAGGGCTATGGTCCCAGTGCAGGTCGATGACATTAGGCTGTTTAAATGGTTCAGCATGAACAAGGTGGGCTGAAGATGTGCACTTTTCTGTAGCTCAGTGAATGCTAACATCGCATTTGCCTTCCACACCACCAATTCAACCTGCAAATTAACCCTCAGGGAATTCTGCATGAGGTCTCCCAATTCCCTTTGCACCTCAGATTTTAGAATTTCTCTCCATGAGGAAAATAGTCCATTTCTTCTCCCAAAGGGCATGACTATACACTTCCTGACACTGTATTCCATCTGTAATTTCTTTGCCCATTCTCCTAATCTGCCTAAGTCCTTCTGTAGCCTTCCGGCTTCTTGAAAACTATCTGGCCTTCCACTTATCTTTGTATCGTCCATAAACTTGACCACAAAGCCGTCAGTTCTTTCATCCAAATTATGGACATATAACTAAGAAGAAGTAATCCTAACACAGACCCCCTATGGAACACCATTAGTTTGCTGCCAGTTCTTGAGTTGGGAAACTCAAGATAAAAAGCAACCCTTCAGACTGACGATAACATCGAAACAGCAACTGTTTGTCCCCCCTCTCACTGTGGAAGGAGTGATATCTATCTGTCCCTTGTTAGTGAGTGAGAGAGAACCCATGGGATGTCAAAATGTTGGAGTGTACAGTTAGTTTTTGGTGTACTGTAGACCATAGAAACATTGAAACATAGAAAACCTACAGCACAATATAGGCCCTTCAGCACACAATGCTGTGCCGAGCATGCATTTACTTTAGAAATTACCTAGGGTTACCCGTAGCCCTCTATTTTTCTAAGCTCCATATACCTGTCCAGGAGTCTCTTAAATGGAACCATTGATCCAATAAGTAAAGCAAAAAGTGAGGAAAAATACCAAGGTAGTATACATGGGTTTATTGTCTATTCAGAAATCTGATGGCAGAGGGGCGGATGCTCTTCCTGAAATGTTGAGTGTGTCTTCAGGCTCCTGTACCACCTCCCTGATGTGTATCACTCCATGGGGGTGGGGGGGAGAGGCTGGTTTCTGTGGTGTGCTGAGATGAGCCCACAGCTCTCTGCAGTTTCTTATGCTCCTGGGTAGAGCATAAGAAACTGCTCCAGACTGTTGTGCATCCATATTGTCTGGATTAATGGGTATCGATGTCTTTCTCCCAGGGTGGAACTGTCAGGTATGAGGGGCAGAGAGAGGGGCAATGCTCCTCTTGGGGTGGGGGTCTGGAGCGTGCTGCCAGGGGAGGTGAGGAAGTAGGTATGATATTGGTGCTTAAAAAGCTTTTAGCCAACGACATGAACGGGTCATGAATGGACCTCGGCCAGGCAGATGGGATTAGTTGAATTGGCATCATGTTCAGCACAGAGATGATAGGCTGAAGGGCCTGTACTGTGCTGTACAGTTCTAGTTATGTCTGCTCCAATATTCTCCAGACCATTGTGAATCTCCAACCTCAGCACCAACCCCTTGCACTATCATGTATCCTTAATGTCCAGAAACCCACCAACCTCAAATCTGAATGAACTCGGTGTCAGGGTCTGCGCTGTGGGTCACTGCAGTGAGAGATGATGCCATACAGGGTTCTTGACTTCCTGGATTCAAGTCCAAACTCAGCACAGCTGTGCTATTGTTGGAGGGATGAACCCTACTAACTCCAGCCCAAGATCCAGGAGAGTCGCCAGATCACGCGACCATTAGTGACTCAGCACCCGTCAACCAATCCCAAGACATCAGGGATCTGTGGTGAAAGCTGCTACAGATATAAACTCATTAAATTGTACATGGATCTCCCACCTCCTGTCACCTGGGCTGGAAATGACCTATTGGCATATCTACAGGTGCTGCTCCTCGCCTTCTGGTTGCACCCTCTTCATAGTTGTCATCCAGTATTTGGGGGAGGGGTGAGGGAGGAGGATGTCCAAACAAACTTGCTCCTGAGGCTGGCCAGGTTGGCCATCCATGGGACTTGGAGATGGACTGCGGAGAACAAACCACCCAGGCTGACTGCCTGTCAGTGTTCTGGGGTGTGTATGTGGGCACTGTAAGGGAGAAGTGTAATTCTAGATCGGGATGGGAACTTTTTAATTTAGATCGTGTTAGTCATTGTTGTTGTGCCTGTTGTTTATTGTATTGTAGAATTGTAATGTGCAATAAACTGATTTTTGAAAAGAGAGCAAGTGACTCAACAGTGACCTGGTGTGGTCGTGCCGTCCCCAAAGTGTGAATGTTGCTCAGGGAGAGATGTGACAGCTTATGGTGTGGTCAAGGGCTGGAATCACCAGTGGTTTCTCTGGAATGTTTGTTCGCAGCCCACGAGCTTTTGGGTGTCCGTGTTCTCCTTTCCAGAATAACCAGGAAATAACTTTTCCTTTTACAGGGACACCGTTTGAAGGAGACAGTGACCCCTGTTCTCAACTTACTGACGCAGAGTGCCAGAGGTCACCGGGAGACCAGGAAGTTCCTCAGAATGCAGGTAGGTGTCCCCTAGAGCCAAGCCTGATCTCGTCCCATCATCTCTCATTGTGGACATTTACGATCTGTGCTCTAGCCATCGTGGGGCTGTGTGTGTGTCTTGGGCACAAATGTTGTCTGTCACTGTGGCTGTAACTGTAACTTGTGTGGGGCTGTTGCTAGGGATTAGGTTACTAGGTTGATGCCGAGGAGGGTTTGGACCTCGCAGCAGAGAAACAGGCCATTTGGCCTATCAGGTCCAATCCGACCATCTGCCTTCATTCACATAGTAATAGAAAGGTACTGCACAGAAACAGGCTCTTTGGGCCATCTAGTCTATGCCAAAGCCATTTAAACTGCTCACTCCCAACTGGGACGGTACTTCATTCAAACAAAAGGTGTAGCTATGGGTGCCCGCATGGGGTCCCAGCTATGCCTGCCTGCCTGTTGGCTACGTGGAACAGCCTATGCTCCAAGCCTACACTGGTGACGGTCCAGTAATTTTCCTACACTACATCAATGACTTCATTAGTGCTGCTTCCTGCACCCATGCTGAACTCCTGGACTTCATCCACTTTGCCTCCAACTTCCACCCTGCCCTTAAATTTATCTGGTCTTTTTTTGATACCTCCCTCCCCTTTCTTGATCTCACTGTCTCTATCTCCAGAGACAGCTTATCCACTGATGTCTGTTATAAACTCATGGACTCTCACAGCTACCTGGACTATACCTCATACCACCATCCATCTTGTAAAAGCTTGTAAAAATGTCATCCCCTTCTCTCAATTCCTCCATCTCTGCCATATCTGCTCTCATTCTAGAATGAAGGAGATGACTTCCTTTTCCAAAGAAAGGGCCGTTCCTTCCTCCACCATCAATGTTGCCCTCACCCACATCTCTTCCATTTCATGCACATCTGCTCTTACCCCATCCTCCCTCCACCCTACCAAGGATAGGGTTCCTCTTGTCTTCACTTACTACCCCTCCAGCCTCTGCACCCAGCCCATAATTTTCCAAAACTTCTGCCACCTCCAACAGGATTCCACCACTAAGCAGACCTTCCCCCCCCCACCCACTTTCTGTTTTCCGCAGGCATTGCTCCCTAAGTGACTCCCTTGTCCGTTCGTCCCTCCCCACTGATTTCCCTTATCCTTGCAAGCAGAACAAGTACTACATCTGCCCCTACAACTCCTTCCTCACTACCATTCAGGGCCCTAAACAGTCCTTCCAGGTGAAGCAACACTTTACCTTTGAGTCTGTTGGGATCACATACTGTGTTCGGTGCTCCCGGTGTGGCCTCCTATTTTTTGGTGAGACCTGAAGTAGATTGGGAGACCACTTTGTCAAGCACCTATGATCTGTCCACCAGAAAAAGCGGGATCTTCCAGCGGACACCCATTTTAATTCCACTTCCCATTCCCATTCTGATATGTCAATCCATGGCCTTCTCTATTGTTGTGATGAAGCCACATTTGGGTTGGAGGAGTGGCAACTTGTATTCTGTTGGGGTAGCCTCCAATCTGATGGCATGAACATCGATTTCTCAAACTTCTGGTAGTGCCCACCACCCTTCCTCCTTCACCTCCTTTCCCATCCCCTTTTCCCTCTCTCACCTTATCTCCTTGCCTGTCCATTGCCTCCCTCTGATGCTCCTCCCCTTTCTCTTGCTTCCGTGGCCTTCTACCTCTTTCACCCATCAACTTCCCAGCTCTTTACTTCGTCCTCCCCCTTCCAGGTTCCACCGATCACCTTGAATTTCTCTCTCCCCACTCTCACCTTTTAATACTACTCCCTAGCCTTTTTCTCCAGTCCTGCCGAAGAGTTTTAGCCCAAAATGTTGACTGTACTCTTTTCCTAGATGCTGCCTGGCCTACTGAGTTCCTGCAGCATTTTGTGTGTGTTGCTCTGTCTACCTGCAATACCACTTTCAACAAATTCTGGACCTGTATTCCCAGCTCCCTTTCTGTCACACTACTCAATGCCTTACTATTCACTGTGAAGACCTACCTACCAAAGTGCAACACCTTGCACATGTAAATTCCATCTGCCATTTTCAGCTCATATTTCCAGCTGATCCAGATCCCACAGCATGTTTTGATTGTCTTCCTCACTGTTCACTACATCCCCAATCTTGGTGTCATCCACAGATCTGCTGATCCAGTTAACCACATTATTATCCAGATCATTGATATTGATGACGTACAACAACGGACTCAGCATCGATCCCTGCGGCACTCCATTAGTCACAGGCCTCCAGTCAGAGAAGCGACCGTCAACTATCACTTTCTGGCTTCTCCCACAAAGCTAATGTCTAATCCAATTTACTACCTAATCTTGAATGCCAAGTGACTGAACCTTCTTGACCAGCCTCCCATGCGGGACCTTGTCAAGTGCTTTGCTAAAGTCCATGTAGACAACATCCACTGCCTTGCTATCATCCACTTTCCTGGTAATTTCCATGAAAAACTCTATAAGATTGGTTAGACATGACCTACCATGCACAAAATCATATTGACTATCCTTAATCAGTCCATGCCTATCCAAATACTCATATATCTGATCCCTTAGAAACCCTTCCAATAACCTTCCACAATTGATGACAGACTCACTGGCATATAGTTTCCTGGTTTATGTTTAGACCATAAGACCATAAGATATAGGAGCAGAATTAGGCCATTTGGCACATCAAGACTGCTCTGCCATTTCATCTTGGCTGATCCAATTTTCCTCTCAACCCCAATCTCCTACCTTAGACCATAAGACATAAAAGCAGAATTAGGCTATCTGGTCCATCGAATTTGTTCCACCATTCAATCATGGCCAATCCTTCTCCCCATATCCCTTCATGCCCCGACCAATCAAGAATCTATCAACCTCTGCCTTAAATATACATAAAACTAGGCCTCCACAGCTGCCTGTGGCAAAGAATTCCACAAATTAACCACTCTCAAAAGAAATTCCTCCTCAACTCTATTCTTAAAGGATGCCCCTCCATTCTGAGGCTGTGTCCTCTTGTCTTAGACTCTCCCACCTTGGGAAATATCCTCTCCACACACATTAAGGCCTTTCACCATTTGGTAGGTTTCAATGAGATCACTGTGGAAGAAAGAAAAGGGGGGAAGGAGCACCAGAAGGAGGCAATAGGAGATAAGGTGAGAGAGGGAAAAGGGGATGAGAAATGGTGAAAGGTGGGTGGGGGCATTACTGGAAGTTTGAGAAATCGATGTTCATGCTATCAGGTTGGAGGCTACCTAAACATAATAGAAGGGGTTGTTCCTCCAACCTAAGTGTGTCCTCATCATGACAGTGGAAGAAGCCATGGATGGATATATGGGAATGGGAAGTGGAATTAAAATGGGTGGCCACGGGGAGGAGATCCTGCTTTTTCTGGTGGATGGAGCGGAGGTGCTCAGTGAAGCGGTCTCCCAATCTACGTCGCGTCTCACCGATATACAGGAGGCCACACAAGGAGCACCAAACACAATATGTGACCCCAGCAGACTCTCAGGTGAAGTATCGCCTCACCTGAAAGGACTGTTTAGGGCCCGGAATGGTAGTGATGGTGGAAGTGTAGGGGCAGGTGTAGCACTTGTTCCCCTTTCAAAGATAAGTACCAGAAGGGAGATCAGTTGGAAGGGACAAATGGATAAGGGAGTTGCATAGGGAGCAATCCCTGCAGAAAGCAGAAAGTGGGGGCAAGGGAAAGTTGTGCTTGGTGGTGGGAAAGAAATTTCATTTGCCATTTCTTTGCCCATTTTCCTAATCTGTTTAAGTCCTTCTGGACCTTCTCTGCTTCCTCAAAACCACCTGCACCTATCTTCATATTGTTTGCAAACTTTGCAACAAAGCCATCAATTCCATCATCCAAATCATTGACATATAACATAAAAAAAAGGTCCCAACTCCATGAGTCCCTGGTAGCCAGTCAGAAAAGTCTCCCTTTATTCCCACACTTTGCCTCCTCCCATTGAGCCACTGCTTTATCCATGCTAGAATCTTTCCTGTAATACTATGGGCTTGTAGCTTGTTAAGCAGCCTCATATGTGGCACCTTGTCAAAAGCCTTCTGATGATCCAAGTACACAGCATCAACCGATTCTTCTTTGTCTAGCCTGTTTGTTACTTGTTCAAAGAATTCCAATAGATTAGTCGGGCATGATTTTCTCTGAGGAAACCATGTTGACTACGACTTATTTTATCGTATGCCTCCAAGTACCCTGAGACTTCATCCTTAGTAATTGACTCCAACATCTTCCCAACCACTGAGGTCAGACTAACTGGCATAAAGTTTCCTTTCTTCTGCCTCTCTCCCTTCTTGAAGAATAGAGTGCCATCTGCAATTTTCCAGCCTTCTGGAACCATTCCAGAATGTAGTGATTCTTAAGAGATCATTACTAATGCCTCCACAATCTCTTCAGCCACCTCTTTTAGAACTCTGGGGTGTAGCCATCTGGTCCAGGTGACTCTACCTTTAAACCTTTCAGTTTTCCAAGAACCTTCTCCTAGTTTAGAGCCTTTCTTAAACAGTAGAACAACATTGGCTATCCTCCTGTCACTCAGGATGATTTAAATATCTCTGCTAGGACACTGGCAATTTCTGCACTTGCCTCCCGTAGGGTCTGAGGGAACACCTTGTCAGACTCTGGTGATTTATCCACCCTAATTTGCCTCAGGACAGCAACTACGTCCTCCTCTGTAATCTCTACAGGGTCCATGTGCCACTTCACTCTCCCCATGGTGCCATTGTTGGGTTGAAATAACCCATGTCAGTGTTGGTGGCCACACCACCTGGCCCCGGTGACCAGACCACCAGCTGCCCCTGGAATGTTGCAGGACCCAGGAACTCTGGTCAATGTAACAGCACAGCCCCGCAGAACGCCGTGTCTGCTGAAATGTGTGCAGTGAACATGTATTTGTGTATACGCAGGGGATTGTGTGTTTGTGCAGAGAACGCACCGGGGTTTGTGTGCAGATTGAGTTGGGAGCTGGTGTTGGCTTTGATTTTGCTGTGTCTTTGCACCTCACTCAGCTGTGACTCCTAACAGGTGTGTTCAATGTCCAGGTGTTGCCTCCACTCCGGGATGTCCAGACCCGGCCTGAGGTTGGGAACATGCTTCGGAACAAGCTGGTGCGATTGATGACTCACATCGACACGGACGTGAAGCACTGTGCAGCTGAGCTGCTCTTCGTTCTCTGCAAGGAGAATGGTGAGAAGCCTTGTCTTTCCATCTCCCTTCAGTCCCACCTTCAGGACGGACTCTCAGAATGAGACAGCAGGGAAATGGCCCACGCCAATGAATATACCGTCCATGCAAGTCCCATTTGCCTACGTTTGGCCCATTTCCCTCCGTTTGGCCCCATTTCCCTCTGAATCCTTCCTAAACCCTCCCGTCCAAGGGCACCCGCCCTAGGCCCCCTCGTTCACCTGATGACAGAAGTTCCTGTTACAACTCATCAGATCTGTATCATTACTGAGACAATAATATGTCTTCTATCTTTCAGATCAGTGTCATCTATTTATTTAGAAACCCCTCTCTGCCAATTTCTCCAGCTGTCATAAATTCCCAATCTCATCCTTTGCTCTCACATTTACGATAGCTGTGTCCTTTCATTTACCTGAAGCACCTCTCACTGTTGGAGTGTACATCAAATTCCTAGTGTGTGGCTGAGGGGTAGAATCTGGGAGGATTTTATGGGAATGTTGGGGGCTGGGGAATCGGTTACAGAGAGATTTTGTGGTGAAAGGTATTGCTCTGTGAGACAAGTTAATAAACCAAATGGCTGCCTTGGTGTTTCGCCCATAGTGAGAGGTGGTGCTTTGGACTGGGGTGAAGATGTACAGTCCATGGGGTGTACTGTTTAAGTGCTTTTGGAGACATGGTTGATTGGAGCAGCTGGGTGTACAGGACAGTTTCTCGTTCACAGCTGGCAAGTCAGCTGGGAAGAGGGCATAAAAGGGGAGGCAGAGAGAGAGAAAGAGACTCTTGGGTTAGGCCAGTGGGTGGCGGGTGAAGTTTCACACAGTAATTAGTGTATGGCTGGGTGAACGTGGCAGGGCAGTTTCAGAAAAAATTACAGGTCCTTGGATTCCAGGCTTTGTAAATGAAAGCACAAAATGCAGGAGAAAGGAAGTTGGGATGTTCCTTCTCTCTGAAACCTTTGTATTTTCTGGAGGTGTGGTGTCTGCAACTGGACACACAGTCGTGGCTGAACCAGTGATTTGTATAGGTTCACTGGCTCTTGTGTTCAAAAGTCATGGAAGTGTTTCAAGTGACACTCAAATTCGAAAACCTAGAAACACACAGCCAGTCAGGCAGCATCAGTGGAGGGAAATGGACAGCCAACGTTTCGGTTCGGGTCTCTAGATTGGAAAATAGAGGGGAGCTGGCTGATATAGAGAGAGAGAGATTAGGGGAAAGGTGCAGCAAGAGATTTGGGGTGAAAGTTTTTATACTGACCGTCAGCCTTTTTCAGTCCAGACAAAGGGTCTCAGCCTAAACACTGTCCATTTAGACCAGGGGTTCCAAACCTGGAGACCCCAGACCCCTTGTTTAATGGTAAGGGTCTATGGCACCAAAGAGAGATTGGGGAATCTTGACTGACTTCATAAGACACAGATGCATTCAGCTCATTGAATCTGCTCCACCTTTCCATTATGGCTGATTTAGATAGATAGATAGATAGATACTTTATTCATCCCCATGGGGAAATTCAACTTTTTTCCAATGTCCCATACACTTGTTGTAGCAAAACTAATTACATTATTTTCCCTGTCAACCCCATTCTCCTGTCTTCTCCCTCTAATCTTTGAACCCCTGGTTAATCAAGAACCTATCAACATCTGCTTTATATATACCAAATGACTTGACATCCACTTCAATTTAATTTCCCTCTATAGATGCTTCTCAATCCGCTGAGTTCCTCCAGTGGTTGTGTATAACTCTGGGTTCTGGGTCCTGAGCCTCCTGATGTTTGGAGTTGATAGAATAGATTCTTGGATGGATCTTGGTTAGTGTGGTCTTGGATCTGAGCTCTGTCAAGTTTCCTGACCTGTCCCTCTCTGTGGCAAAGGTCCATTCTTGGAGCTGCTGACTGGCTGCTCATTCCCAGATGTTCCAGCCGTCTGCCAGGAATGGAGTGTTGGCATGTGAAACTACCCCGCCCCCACATTCATCTCTGACTCTCTCTGGTCTTGCTGCAGTGACACGGTTCGTGAAGTACACTGGGTATGGGAACGCCGCAGGTCTCCTGGCTGTCCGAGGACTGATGGGGGGCTGCCCAGCCGAGGGGGAGGGGGACTATTCCGAGGACGAGGACACAGACACCGAAGAGTACAAGGAGGCCAAGGCTGAGTGAGTCTCACCCACACATTGCATTCACAGAGTGATTAACAATCACCTGAAATTCTCAGCAGGTCGGGCAGAGAGGAACCGCAAAGCATTTGGGTCTGGGTCTCCCAACTCCCTGTCCTGATGGAAGAGAAGAGAGGAGGACCAAGAAAGAGGTTTAATGAAGGGGGTGGGAGAAGGAAGGAGGGTACATGGAGGTGTGAGAAAGAGGGAGGAGGGAAGGTGTGTGAGAGAACTGATAGAGGGGTTAGAGAGTGTGTGGGTGGGAAGGTGGCAGGGTTGGAGACATGCTAATGTGATAATTAGGGGTATTTACAATGGGGTGAAGCCCCGGAGTGGTGGGTTAGACAGGACAAACTGAGCCAAGGGTGGTGATGGCAGAGACGCATTGCGACGGGGCAAATTCGCTGATGTTGGACGACCTGAGGCTGCTCCGTGCCCAGGCAGGGGGTGAAGTACTTGGCCTCCAGCATGGTGATGGGGGGCTGTGAAAGGGGAATCTCTGTCACTTACATTAAATAGTTTCTCTTTGCTCAATTACTGCCCCACAGGGTTGGGTGTGGCAAGGGGAGGGTGACGGCAGTTTGGAGAGGTGTGGAGACCAGTGGGAGGCATGATGATGGGGTATGGAGGAGCTGGGATGACTTCTCACTTGTGTTACAGGATTAATCCAGTGACTGGGCGGGTGGAAGAAAGGACGGCCAATCCAATGGATGGCATGAGCGAAGCCCAGAAGGAGTATGAAGCCATGAAATTATTCAACATGTTTGACAAACTGGCCAGGTGAGGTTGGTCTAATTTAATTTTCCTTTCTGGATTCAGTCGTGCCTTTGGTAAAGTCAGAATGTCCCAGGTTTTTGCCTATTGAGTGTGGTTACTGAACCTACAAGGGAACGTGCTATCTCAGATCTGGTCCTGTGCAATGTGACAGGTAAAGTTAGGGACCTTGTAGTTAGGGATCCTCTTGGAAAGAGTGAACGCAGTATGATTGAATTTCTTGTACAAATGGAGGATGCAATAGTTCGATCAAAAACCCGTGTATTATGCCTAAACAATGGAGACTACAATGGGATGAGGGAGGATTTGGCTAGTGTAGAGTGGGAACACAGGCTATATGGTGGGATGGTTGAGGAACAGTGGAAGACTTTTAAAGAGATTTTTCACGGTGCTCAACAGAAGCATATTCCAGTTAAAAGTAACAATAGTAAAGGTGGGGAGAGCCAGCCTTGGATAACTGAGGAAATAAAAGGTGTCAAACTAAAACCTCATGCATACAAAGTCACCAAGAGTAGTGGGAAACTAGAAGATTGGGAAATCTTTATAAAACAACAAAGTACCACCAAATGATCAATAAAGAAATGGAAGATAGATTATGAAAATAAATAGCAAAAAATATAAAAACAGATGGTATGGATGCTGCCAGGGTGGAGCAGTCAGTTGTAACTCCGAGATTCAGCCAGCATGTTTGTCCAGGGGAAGACAGCCTCTGGCACAGCCAAACTGAGTAATCTCATTTGTGTGGATGCTGCGTGATGTGTTGCCCAGTTACAAATCCGAACTGTAAAATATCACAGTACACGTATGCAATTAAACGAGTGAACTTGATAAATCTTAATCTGACTATAGGGTTGGTAAATAGAAGAAAAAGGGCCCATTTTAATGAAACAGTCTAATGTGCACATTGGAGCTCACAGATTTGTCCATTCGCCACCCCCCCCCCCCCCCCCATCGATGTCCTCCAAGCATAACTAATCTTCGGACCCTCGCTCCGAGTCCACTCCATCTGGCGGTCTATCAGCTCTCTCCACACGTCTTCCCTCTTCATCTCTCGCCGACAAAAGACCGCAAAATCCCTGGTCCCAGACCCACAAGAAAGAACATGCCTCTCATTGGCTAGCATGCATTTCAAAGCCCCCCGTTATCTCTAGTCATAACCCAAGCCCTGCTGCTACAGAGAAACCATTACCTTAGCAGTGAAACATTACAGAGAGGCCATTACATTAGCAGTGAAACCTTACAGCAAATTACATATAGATAGGTTAAGTGAGTGGGCAAGGGACTGGCAGATAAAGTACAATGTTGCAAATGCGAGGTCATCCACTTTGGAAGGAAAAATGGAAGAGCAGATTTATTATTTAAGTGGGAAAAAAAATTGCAGCATGCTACTGTGCAGAGGGACTTGTGATTCATGCACAAGCACTCCCAAAAGGTTAGTTTGCAGGTGCAGCAGGCTGTCAAAGCAAATGGGATGTTGTTCATCATTGCTAGAGGGATTGAATTCAAGAGCAGGGAGATCATGCTGCAACTGTACAGGGTACTGGTGAGGCTGCACCTGGAGTACTGTGTGCAGTTCTGGTCTTCTTACTTGAAGAAGGATATACTGGCTTTGGAAGAACTGCAGAGGAGGTCACCAGATTGATTCCAGAGGTGAGGGGATTTGACTACAAGGAGAGATTGTACTCGCTGGAATTCAGAGGAATGAGAGATCTTATGGAAACAAAATTATGAAAGGGATAAATAAGACAGGCATTAAAGTTGTTTCCACTGGTAGGTGAAACTAGAACTAGGGGACATAACCTCAGGATTCGGGAGAGTGATTTAGGAATGAGATGAGGAAGAACTGCTTTTCCCAGAGGGTGATGAACCTGTGGAATTCTCTGCCCAATGAAGCAGTGGAGGCTGCCTCAGTAAATGTATTTAAGACAAGGTTGGATATATTTTTGCACAGTAGGGGAATTAAGGGTTATGGGAAAAGACAGGTCGGTGGAGATGACTCCATGGCCAGATCAGCCATCATCTTATTGAATGGTGGGACAGGCCTGACAGGCCAGGTGGCCTCCTCCTGCTCCTATTTCTTATCATCTTATGTTCGTATGGTCAATCATTGGATGGCTTGTGTCCAACGGGCTCTCGTTGGCCATGGAATGCAGTATCCCAAAATTCATGATGAGGTCTACCCACACCCACCCAGACCTACCCCCAGTCAGTGCTGGATCTTCTCACAAGTTCCCAGGATTTGGTTCCCAGCATTGAGGTTTCCTAGTGGCAGTTGTGTGGCTCCCAATGTCGGGGTTTTGGGAATTTGACACTATTGCTGTTTCCTTTCATCTTAGGCATCAGATAATTCAGCCGATGAGCTTGGCCCCGGACGGGAAGTTGGTTCCTCTGGAGGAGGTGATGCAGCCATTGGCCGAAGTGTCCGAATCAGACTCGGATTCAGATTGAGATGGGTGTCCAGGAAAGTATTGGCACCACCTGTGGACAGGCACTGGACACCTCCAGCTGTAGCAGTAAATCAGCGGTGTAGATGATAATTGCTTGTTATCGTGAGAGATGCAGAGGGCAAGCATTAGCAGGCTGTTCACCAAGAGCAGAGATGAGGTTCTGCTGTGCCGGTGTCAGTAATAAAGCTCTCCTCCTGTGAGTGAGACCAAGCACCGAGAGCTCAGGACGGACCTCGCCCCACCCCTCCTGCCCTCCACTCCCACCAATCCTCTTTCCTGCACTCTCCCATCCCCTAATTCTCCCCCTGTTCTGTGGTTCTGACCCACGAGAGGGGACTGAAGTTGAGACTTGAGCTTTATGGTGGTCCTGTTACTCTGTGGGTCTGACCTTTCTGTCCCAATTCCACCTACACTTTGGGATTTACTGAGGCAGCTTGCTGCAGGCATGGGCGCAGAGGTCTGCACCTGAACGTGCTCTCACCTGGACTCAGCCAGAGATTTTGTTTTCCACTGACAGAGCATCCGTGGGGAACTGCTTGTTCATTGTTGATGTTTTTAACATTCATCAAATTGGTCCCAAAGGTGTGTCCTGCCCTCTGTGTGTGTGTTTGTTATGTTGTTCTACAGACCTTGGGTCTTCCTGGCAGGGGAGGAGGAGCTGCTAAGCCCAAGCCTGATAGTTGGCACATTAAAGCATCTCCTCTCCCCACCCACCCTGCCCCTGTCAAGCCACCCCACCTGCTGACTCCCGGATGCAGAGGGAGATGATGATCCTGGCCTGGTAGAATACACTGCCAGGATGGTGGTACAGGTAGATACATCAGGGACATTTAGGAGACTCACAAAGATGATAGAAAATGGAAGGCTATGTAGGAGGGAAGGTTTAGATTGATTTTAGGATAAGTTAAAAGTTCAGCACATATCGTGGTCCGAAGGGCCTGTACTGTGCTGGAATGTTCTATGAGGAGCATAGAGATTAATGAATCTGTGGAATTCAATGTCATAGACGACTATGGAGGCCAAGTCATTGGATACATTTAAAGTGGAAGTTGGTAAGTTCTTGATTAGTCAGGATATCAAAGGTTATGGGGAGAAGGCAGAGAATGAGGGTGAGAGGGATAATAAATCAGCCTGATGGACTGACAGAGCTGAATAGCCTAATTCTGCTCCTATATTTTATGATGTTAGATGAGGAGTAGCTTGGATAAACAGGGGGGAGGTTCACCAGTGTGTTGCGATGATTGGACTGGCCCTGGGTTGGAGTAGTTTGCAAATTCTGGGCTGTGGAGGGAGGCTTTACACAAGAAACTTTCCAGTGATCGGGGAGAGGGTGTTTCTGCTGAATGTTGGTACTGATCAATGAGGTTGGGGGGTGGTGTCTGGTTAAACTCTTGCTGTGTGAAGATGCTTTGCTCTGCTGCCAGCAGGGAGTGGAGCAGTATGTGCTCCTGCTGACAGCTCAACCATTGGCCGGTCGCAGTGCGAACTGACCAACTGCACGCCCCCTCCCCCCCAGATCGAGTGTGGGGCACACGGTGGCCAGAGCACCAGCCTCTGGCACAGTGACTGTCGAGGACAGGCGTGGATGGAGAAACGATCGTGGTGGAATGTTGGGCTCTGCTTCGGAGAGGGTGTTTGGAACAGAACGAGGCAGTTTACCACAGCAAACTTCCACAAAGAAACTGTCATCAACCCACAGCTTGAAATGTCACTCATAAACCACATCTGTGTATTAGTTCAGTGTTTACAGGTCTGTCCATCTAGAACAGAGCAATGTGAATCTCGCTCCCGGACACCACCATCCACTCTCTCTCTCACATACACACACACACACCAACCAACCACTGTGCCCACACACACATGCACCCCTCTGTCCACCCTCACGTGCTTGCACTCCACTGTCACTATACACACACTTTGAGGATATAAGGATCGCAGTGGATAGAGGGGAACAGATGGGCATTCGAAAGGAGCCATTTATCCATTAGATAAGGATGCATAGAGTTGGGGGTGATGTATTAAAATGGATGAAGGATTGGTTAACTAATAGAAGACAGATGGCCTATTCCTGCTCCCATTTTCTTATGTTCTTACACCCATTCACACACCTCTCTGTCCACACACACACACAGTCCACCCTGATGCACGAATGCACCACCTGTCCCTTTCTATCTTATTCATCCACACACTCGCTATTGTTCCCTCACCCCCCAACTCCCCCCTCCCCCTCACTACCACCCCTCTTTCCTCCCACCGTCCTAAATGCAGAGCAGGGTTTTACAGCCGGGCACACAATCAAACCCTCCCCCGCCCCCCAGAGAGGGAGGGTAGGTGGGTGATCACAGTTGCCGTGAACGGGGAAACATGCTATTGGAGGAGAAAAGGTCTGAGCAGTGTGTGCTGAGTAATGCCCCCGCCCCCCATTTAGAGACTCTCATGAACTCCCGATGATGAGGCTGAGCCGAGCCAGAGTTAGATGTTACAGTGTCAGTTCACTTTATTTTAATAAAAGCTTCAAAATATTCAGATTTTTAAACACATTGGCTGAGAACATCATTTATTCCGTGAGATGGGAACCTTCCTCGTGAGCCTGACTTGCCAACTGTGGAAACAAATTACAGATTTTCAGGGAGGAGACAGAGGCCAATCTCCCTCGGGTAGCAAGGGAGGGTCACACTTTGGGAGGGGTGGTGCTGATTGAGGGCCACACCGTGGGAAGGGCGGTATGAGAGAGGCTCACACTGTTGGAACTCTCTCTCTTAAAGTTGAAAATTTGCCACAAAATCGCAAACCGTTTTGGAAACTGCCAGAAAGTGCTTCTTTTTACAAAATATATTTATTACAAATTCAGTTCTACAATATATACAAACCAGTGACCAATGCAATTGTAAGTACTTGACAAACGACATTAAACTGTTTCCATCTCTCAATGATGGCTCTAATCCCCCGTGGAGCCCAATGGTCCCACAATGCCTCTATGGTCGCCATGGACAACGCATGTTCTCTCTCAATGGTTACCTGGTCATGGACATACCCCCTACACATAGCCAGGCAGACTGCCGAGGAAGATTCCTCTGCCATTCGTTTCCAGAACCCCTGGATAGCTGTTTTCGCCAGCCCCAGGTGCAAGTTGACAAGGACATCCACATCCCTCCATGCCCCCTCCTGCTTACTGGATGACCATATATAAATAGGGTGGAGTTAAAATGTAACCAGAAGGTGAGGAATAGCCCATGGAGATGTGCAAAAAGGGGCTGCAGCCTCGCACACTCCATGTATGTGTGGTACACGAGCTCCTCCAGCCCGCAGAAGTGACAAGCTAAAGAACTTATTGCAGGGCACCGCTCTATGCAGCAGCCTGTACCCCAGATCCCCAAGGTGCATGGGAAGAACTCCCTAGTAAAGGGACTTCCATTGAGCACCCCCTCACATGTGACGTGTCAGGATGGTGAACAAAGGCCGGGAAACAGAGGGTGTGGAGCAGCAGCCCATGCAGCTGCCTCCCACTTGCATCCCTGAATTGGATTGTAGTAGTCAATGAGAGATGGCTCAAATGGGCTTGGCTCTTGGATAAGATTGTGGGGCCTGGCTCCAGTAATGTATAGGTGCCAGAAGGCTTTGGGAGTCCACCACAGCAGTGGGCTGAAATAGTTTCCTTTCCTGGAAGGATTCTGTTTGGTGAGGGTTTCGGTCCGTGTCTCCTCGGTGCTGAGCAGTGGGTGCATCTGGTGGATTACTGAAGTTTCCTAGGAGCAGGGACGGATTTATTCCGTTTGTAACAGCGGAAAATCCCTCCCGTTTGGCGTTCCTAGCCCAGGGCGACTGGGTGAAAAGGACTTTGGAGCGGCTGATGGAAGAATGGACTGGCTCGGGAAGATGCTACTATTCACAGTGCTGAGATTTTAACACCACAAGGACACCCCCACCTATCCAGTCCTTTATTGCCTCTCATCCCATCTCGTTTCTGAACTGTTTTTTTTCTTTCTGTTTGCTGTTGTTCCACTGGGTGTAGACTGTGTAATATACTAACGGTGGTGTTGAACTTTTGAATTCTGACTGCATCATGGTGGGTTGCAGCTCAAAAATGTATGCGGAGGATAAATGTGTGGCTGAGGAACTGGAACAGGGGGCAGGGATTCCGGTTTCTGGATCATTGGGACCTCTTTTGGGGCAAGTGTGACCTGTACAAAAAGGACGGGTTGCACTTGAATCCCAGGGGGACTAATATCCTGGCAGGGAGGTTTGCTAGGCTACTGGGGAGAGTTTAAACTAGAATTGTTGGGGGGTGGGAACCGAACTGAAGTGACAGCGGAAAGGGAGGTTGGTTCACAAATAGAGAAAGCTTGGAGACAGTGCGAGGGGGAGGATAGAGAAGTGGTGATAGAGAAGGGACGCACTCAGACCGATGGTTCGAGATGTGTCCATTTTAATGCGAGAAGTATTATGAATAAAGCGGATGAGCTTAGAGTGTGGATCGGTACTTGGAGCTATGATGATGTGGCCATTACAGAGATGTGGATGGTGCAGGGGCAGGAATGGCTACTTGAAGTGCCATGCTTTAGATGTTTCAAAAGGGACAGGGAGGGAGGCAAAAGAGGTGGGGGCTTGGCACTGTTGATCAGAGATAGTGTCACAGCTGCTGAAAAGGAGTACATCATGGAGGGATTGTCTACGGAGTCTCTGTGGTTGGTAAGTTGATGGAGAAAATGCTGAGAGGCAGGATTTATGAACATTTGGAGAGGCATAATATGATTAGGAATAGTCACCATGGTTTTGTAAAAGGCAGGTCGTGCCTTATGAACCTGATTGAATTTTTTGAGGATGTGACTAAACACATTGATGAAGGTAGAGTAGTAGATTTAGTGTATATGGATTTCAGCAAGGCATTTGATAAGGTACCCCATGAGAAAGTAAGGAGGCATAGGATCCAAGGAGACATTGCTTTGTGGATCCAGAACTGGCTTGCCTAGAGAAGGCAAAGAGTGGTTGTAGACAGGTCACATTCTGCATGGAGGCCGGTGACCAGTGGTCTGCCTCGGATCGGTTCTGGGACCCTTTCTTTCCGTGATATTTATAAATGACCTGGATGAGGAAGTGGAGGGATGGGTTAGTAACTTTGCTGATGACACAAAAGTTGGGGGTGTTGTGGATAGTGTGGAGGGCTGTCAGAGGTTACTGTGGGACATTGACAGGATGCAAAACTGGGCTGAGAAGTGACGGATGGAGTTCAACCCAGATAAGTGTGAGGTGGTTCATTTTGATAGGTCAACTATGATGGCAGAATATAGTATTAATGGCAAGACTCTTGGCAGTGTGGAGGATCAGAGGGATCTTGGGGTCTGAGTCCATAGAACATTCAAATGTGCTACTCAGGTTGACTCTGTGGTTAAGAAGGCATACAGTGCATTGGCCTTCATCAATTGTGGGATTGAGTTTAGGAGCTGAGAGGTAATGTTGCAGCTATATAGGACCCTGGTCAGACCCCACGTGGAGTACTGTGTTCAATTCTGGTCACCTCACTACAGGAAGGATGTGGAAGCCATAGAAAGGGGAGGAGATCTACAAGGATGTTGCCTGGATTGGGGAGCATGCCTTATGAGAATAGGTTGAGTGAACTCAGCCTTTAATCCTTGGAGCGATGAAGGATGAGAGGCGACCTGATAGAGGTGTACAAGATAATGAGAGGCATTTATCATGTGGCTAGTCAGAGGCTTTTTTCCGGGGCTGAAATGGCTAGCACGAGAGGGCACAGTTTTAAGGTGCTTGGAAGTAGGTACAGAGGAGATGTCAGGAGTAAGTTTTTTTTTCACACAGAGTAGTGAATGCGTGGAATGGGCTGCCGGTGGCAGTGTTGGAAGTGGAAACGATAGGGTCTAAGAATCTCCTGAATGGATACATGGAGCTTCAAAAAATAGAGGGCTATGGGTAAGCCTAGGTAGCTCTAAGGTAAGGACATGTTTGGCACTGCTTTGTGGGCCAAAGGGCCTGTATTGTGCCTCTAGGTTTTCTATGTTTCTGTGAGGCTGCGGGATCAGGTGTTACAGTCCACGAAGAGGACCACTCGTTCAAATTACTGACTTTAAAGAACACTGTACACAGTGTACTGTGCCTACTTCAGTTGGTAGGAATGCTGCCAGAAAGGCCGTGGTGGATACTGCTGGAGGCTGTCAGGGCATTGTTGCAGTAGCGCATTTGAACAGATATTCTACTTGAAGTCACCAAGGGGTGTGTTTTTGGCCCTAACTCAGGGGTTAAAGGTTTTTATGCAGGTGGAGCCAGTGTTAAGGCCCCGTGCAGATGGTAATCCTTGCTGATGTCCACTCACAAATCCCTGACAAGGTCCTTTTCCCCTCTCTGTGCCCCATTGGCGAGGTGCAACCCAAAATAACCTCAGCATGGTACAGGGCTGAGGTACCTCCCTGAGGTTATGAGCACCGTCTGCTTATGCAGTTGGAGTGGGGTGGGGATGCCGAGGGGCAGCTTCAGGTTTATTTTGAGGGGCATTACTATACCGTCCTGTGAACTACGGACCACCCAAGGTGCCATGCCTGTGAAGAGTTTGGGCATTTTTGGAAGAAGTGCCCAAACAGTCAGGCTGCCAACTCTGCCTCGGAGGCACAGGATGATGCGGCTGGACCTCCCTCCTCCTGTAGCATTGGCATTGGAAGTCTGGGATGGACACGGTGTGAATGACATGAGGGGTGGGTTCAGGTGACTGGCAGGAAGGCGAAGAGAGAAGCTTCTGAAAACCGGAGAAAAAACAGGCTGTTGCTGTGAACCAAGATGATTGAGTCCTGTGGCTTCTGAAATCCAGCAAGATCCTAGGGAGGGGAAACAGTGCCAGAGACTGAGGATGCCTCTGATGTGCAGATCAGCGTGCCTCAGTGTATCTGTGGCCTGAAACAACAGAGGGATGAGTCTCTTGAGCCTGAAGACCAGGGGCCACAAGAGGATGGAGGTTTACAAAGTAAGTCTCCCCACAGCTGAAGGATAGCCCTACTGTACAGGGACCCTTTGCTGGGGTGGCATCTCCCGAAGATGCGTCCTCCAGGCTGGTGAGCAGCACCACTGTAGAGGGGCCGTGTGTACAATAGGGCTATCCTTCAGCATTGAGCTTATTTCTTACATCCTTCACATACATGAGTAGAAATCTTTACGTTATATCTCCATCCAAATGTGCAAGTGCATTCATAGCAACTTATAATAAATAGAACAGTCAGTGTAATATAGAGTACACACAAATCAGCATGAGTTCATCAGTCTGATGGCTTGGTGGAAGAAGCTGTCCTGGAGCCTGTTGGTTCTGGCTTTCATGTTGCAGTACCGCTTCCCGGATGGTAGCAGCCTGAATAGATTGTGGTTGGGGTAACTCAGGTCCCCAATGATCCTACGGGCCCTTTTTACACACCTGTCCTTGTAAATGTCTTGAATCATGGGAAGTTCACAACTACAGATGTGCTGGGCTGTCTGCACCACTCTCTGCAGAGTCCTGCAAGGGAGGTACAGTTCCCATACCAGATAGTGACGCAGCCAGTCAGGATGCTCTCAATTGTGTCCCTGTAGAAGGTTCTTAGGATTTGGGGCCCATACCAAACTTCCTCAACCGTCTGAGGTGAAAGCGGTGCTGTTGTGCCTTTTTCACCATACAGCTGGGATCTGATTGCAACATATAAGATTATTAAGGGATTGGACAAGATAGAGGCAGGAAATATGTTCCAGATGCTGGGAGAGTCCAGTACCAGAGGGCATGGTTTGAGAATAAAGGGTAGGTCATTTAGGACAGAGTTAAGGAAAAACTTCTCCCAGAGAGTTGTGGGGGTCTGGAATGCACTGCCTCGGAAGGCAGTGGAGGCCAATTCTCTGGATGCTTTCAAGAAGGAGCTAGATAGGTATCTTATGGATAGGGGAATCAAGGGATATGGGGACAAGGCAGGAACCGGGTATTGATAGTAGATGATCAGCCATGATCTCAAAATGGTGGTGCAGGCTCAAAGGGCCAAATGGTCTACTTCTGCACCTATTGTCTATTGTACAGACCATATAAGGTCCTCAGTGATGTGGATATCGAGGATAGCTGTTTACCCTCTCAGCCCCAGATCCATTGATGTCATTAGGGGTTACTCTGTCTCCATTCCTCTTGTAATCTACTACTAGCTCCTTTGTTTTTGTGACATTGAGGGAGAGGTTGTTTTCTTGACACCACTGTGTCAGAGAGATGACTTCTTCCCTGTAGGCCACCTCGTTATGTTTGAGATAAGGCCAATCAATGTAGTGTTGTCAGCAAATTTAATTAGCAGATTGGAGTTGTGGGTGAAGATATAGTCATAGGTATAGAGGGAGTAAAGGAGGGGACTCAGTACGCAGCCCTGAAGGGCTCCTGAATTGAGAGTCAGAGGAATGGAGGTGAGGGAGCCCACTTTTACCACCTGCCGGTGATCTGACAGGAAGTCCAGGATCCAGCAACACAAGGCAGGATCAAGGCTTCTTGTCAAGCCTGGACAGAACTCTGGTGTTGAATGCTGAACTGTAGTCCAAGAACAGCATTCTCACATAAGTATCCTTCTCCAGGTATGTAAGGACAGTATGTAGAGCAGTGAATATTGTGTTATCTGTCGATTGGTTGTGTCAATAGGCGAATTGTAGGGCTCTAGTTTGGGTGGTAGCAGTTCCCATACCAGGCAATGATGCAGCCAGTCAGGATGCTCTCAATTGTGCCCTTGTAGAAAGTTCTTAGAATTTGGGGGCTGATACCAAACTTGCTCAACCATCTGAGGTGAAAGACGGTCCAAAACTGTTGACAATACTCCAACTGCAGCCTAACTAGTGCCCTATAAAGTCTCAGCATTATATCCTTGCTTTTATATTCTATTCCCCTTGAAATAAATGCCAACATTGTACTTCCCTTGTTTACCACAGATTCAAACTGTAAATTAACCTTCTGGGAGTCTTGAACTAGGATTCCTAAGTCCATCTGCACCTCTGATGTTTGAACCCTCTCCCCATTTAGATAACAGTCCACACTATTGTTCTTTTTACCAAAATGCATTATCATACATTTCAGATCACTGTATTCCATCTGCCACTTTTTTGCCCATTCTTCCAATTTGTATTAAGTGCTGCTGCAATCACATTGCTTCCAAAGCACTACCTACCTCTCCACCTATCTTTGTATCATCCGCCCCATTTGTTACAGAACCATCAATTGCATTATCCAAATCATTGACACTAGATGGCATCCGTTAGTCTCTCAAGACCATGGATCTGTGCCTGAAAGTCTTGCTTCAGTCTCTCCAGGGCACAGGCCTGGGCAAGGTTGTATGGAAGACTGGCAGTTGCCCAAGCAGCAAGTCTCCTCTCTCCATGCCATTGATGTTGTCCAAGGTAAGGGCAAAGGCCGATACAGCTTGGCACCAGTGACGTCGCAGAAGTTGCCAGAGTGAGGTTGAAAGCAACGTCGGACTGCCTCAGGGACTCCAGCTCCAGATTTGTCCTCCGGGTTTACTCCCAAAGCCTTTCCCATAAGTGGGTATGGCCACAAGGCAGCAGAGGTTTGAAATCAGAGTTTTCCCTCTCTTAGATATTGGCTGCTGGATAAAAAATTGGCTTAAAGGAAGAAAGCAGAGGGTATTTGTGAAGGAAGGTATTCTGCCTGGAGGTCGGTGACTAGTGGAGTGCTGCAGAGATCTGTCCTGGGACCCCTGCTATTTGTGATTTTTATAAATGACCTGGATGTAGAGGCGGAGGGATGGGTGAGTAAGTTTGCGGATGACACAAAGATTAGAGGAGTTGTGGATGGAGCTGCAGGTTGTCGAAGGTTACAAGAGGATATAGACAGGCTGCAGAGTTGGGCAGAAAAATGGCAGATGGAGTTCAATCTGGATAAGTGTGAAGTGATGCATTTTAGAAGGACAAACCAGAAGACTGAGTACAGGATTAATGGTCAGTTACTTAAGTGTGGATGAACAAAGGGACCTTGGGGTTCAAATCCATACATCCCTCAAGGTCGCTGCACAGGTTGATAGGGTAGTTAAGAAGGCCTATGGGATGCTAGGTGTCATTAACAAGGGGATTGAGTTCAAGAGTAGAGAGATCATGTTGTAACTCTACAAATCTCTGTTGAGACTGCACTTAGAGTATTGTGTTCAGTTCTGGTCACCTTATTATAGGAAGGATGTGGAAGCTATAGAGAGGGTGCAGAGGAGATTTACCAGGATGTTGCCTGGTTTGGAGAACAAGTCATATGAAACAAGGTTAGCAGAGCTGGGACTTTTCTCTTTGGAGCGTAGAAGAATGAGAGGGGACTTGATAGAGGTCTACAAGATTATGAGAGGCATAGATAGGGTGGATAGTCAGTACCTGTTTCCCAGGGCACCAATAGCAAACACCAGAGGGCATATGTACAAAATTAAGGGAGGGAAGTTTAGGGGAGACATCAGAGCTAAGTTTTTTACACAGAGGGTTGTGAGTGCCTGGAATGACTTGCCAGGGATGGTGGTGGAGGCTAAAACATTAGGGGTATTTAATAGCCTCTTGGACAAGCACATGGATGAAAGAAAAATAGAGGGTTATGGGGTAGTGGGGGTTTAGTACTTTTTTTTAAGGATTATATGGGTCGGCACAACATGGAGGGCTGAAGGGCCTGTACTGTGCTGTAGTGTTCTGTGGTTCTGTGGTTAGCTGGACTGCCTTCCCAGGCTGACGAGCTCCATCTACCTGAAAATCAATGTGAAAAGTAGCGGTCTCAATACTGACCACTGAGGAACACCGCTAGTCACTGGCAGCCAACAAGAAAAGGCCCCTTTTATTCTCAGTCATTGCCTACCGTCTGACAGACATTCTTCTATTTATGTCAGTATCTTTCCTGTAACACCACATGATGTTATCTCACTCATGTGTGGCACCTTATCAAATGCCTTCTGAAAATCCAAGTAAATGCCATCCACTGCCTCTCCTTTGTCCACCCTGCTTGTTATTTCACCAAAGAACTCTTAGCACAATTTGGCTCTACAGAAACCATGCTGACTTTGACTTATTTTATCAATAATCTCCAAGTACCCCAAAACCTCATCCTTAATAATAGACTCCAATACTTTCACAACCACTGAGGTTGGGCTAACTGGCCTATAATTTCCTTTTTTTAGCCTTCCTCCCTTCTTAAAAAGTAGAGTGACATTTGCAATCTTCCAGTCCTCCGGGACCATGTCAGAATCAAGTGATTCTTGAAAGATCATGACCAAATGCATCCGTTATCTCTTCAGCAACCTCTCTTAGGGCTCTGAGATGTAGTCCTTCTGGTGCAGGTGACTTGTCCAGCTTCGGACCTTTGCTATTTAAAAGGAAAAAATGCTAGGCAAACTCAATGGCCCTCACTCCTGTTCCTTGACAATCACAGACCCCTGGCACACTGCTAGTGTCTTCCACAGTGAAGACTGATGCAAAGTACCCATTAAGTTGATCTGCTATTTCTTTGTCCCCCAATTACTACCTCACCAGCATCATTTTCCAGTGGTCAGTATCAACTCTCACCTCCCTTTTACTCTTTATATAACTGAACTTTTGGTATCCTGCTTTATATTATTGGCTAGTTTGCTCTCATATTTCATCTTTTCCTTCTTGTATCTTTTTTAGTTGCCTTTTAGGAGCCTTCACCCTGACCTCTGAGCTTTCTCGAGCAGATATAGAGGGGGTGGGGGCTCATGGATTGATCAACCGTTCATCTCCAGGCACACGCCTCCCAGGTATCGGCTGCCTCTAATGCAGCCAATTGCGTGCTCAGACCATCACCTGGTGTGGACAGCATTCAATGCACTGCCTGCACAGGTGGGGTCTGTGTGCTGCCATTTTAATCATCAGCTGCTGGAGGATTCATTCCATCAGTTTTGGCAAATCAGGCATGAAGAACAGGAGTTCCCCTCCCTGAGGCTCTGGTGGGATGTGGGTCACATCTGACTGTTCTGCTAGGAATATGCTTGTGGGACGACCAAGCATAGAATATCTGGGATCCATCTGCTCCCTCTCAAGCCAAACAAGTTGGGACCCCTGGCTAGGACTAACTAATGGGACCAGCCCCTCTGGGATAAGTACCAGTGGAAGGAGGAGGTGCTGAGACACTATGTGAGGTCGCAGGTCCAGATGCTACAGGATCTGGACCATAGCTCACCCTTCTTCTATCCTCTCGAGAAGGGGAGAAGTGTCCACAGGTAACTCACAGGGTTTCAGGCAGAAGATGGTCCTCCATCATGGATCCAGCGAGAATTATTGTCTGAGATATACCATTCCTTTTATGAGGCTCTATTCTCGCCAGACCTGTGCAGGGATGATGCACGCGGGGCTCTGTGGGGAAACTTGCCTAGGGTTGGCCCTGGGGCTGCTGAGTGACAAGGTGCCCTGCTGTCTTTAGAGGAGCTGACCAGTGCCCTCAACCAGCTGCAGAGATGCAAGTTCCCAGGACTGGATGGGTTGACAGTTGAAATTTCTCTGGGCCTTCTGGGACATCCTGGGGACTGGTTATGCAGGAGTACTGGGGGAGAGAATGGTAATGGGTGAGATGCCCCTCTCTTGGTGCAGAACAGTTGTGGCCCTGCTGACCAAGAAGGGGGATCTCCACAACCTGTGGAATTGGCGTCCAGTATCCCTCCTCAGCGCGGAATACCAGATCTTTGCCCAGGCAATGGCTAATCATCTGGGCTCTGTGCTGGCTCAAGTGGTTCACCCTGACCAGTTCTACACGGTCCCACGGCGGTTCCTCCAGGACAAATCCACCTTGTCCGGGATCTGATTTATACCTGTGCCAAGAGGCTGGTCTGTCGGTCACTTTTCTCTCCCTTGACCAGGAGAAGGCATTTGACAGGGTGGACCATGAGTACCTTCTTGGGACTGCAGGCATTCTGGTTTAAGCCACATTTTGAGGCCCACATCCAAATGTTGTACACTGCTGCGGAGTGCCTCGTTAAGGTTAATGGGTCCTTGACAATGCCCTTGTGCTTTGGGAGAGTGGTGCCTCATGTCCGAGCAGTTGTACTTGGTTTGCCTGGAGCCAATCTTGTGCCTTCTCCATAAGAGGTTAACAGTTTTGGTTCTACATGAGCCAGACATAAAGGTCATCTTTCATTAAACACAAAGTACACTGCAGATGCTGTGGTCAAATCAAGACGTACAAAAAAGCTGGATGAACTCAGCAGGTCAGGCAGCATCCGCTGAAAGAAGCAGTCAATGTTTTGGGTTGAAACCTTTTGTCAGGACTAAAGGAGGGGGCAGGGGCCCTATAAAGAAGGTGGGGGGAGGGTGGAAAACCAATCAGAGGAAAGATCAAGGGGTGGGGGAGGGGAAGCAGGGAGGTGATAGGCAGGAGAGGTGAAGAAGGAATCTAAGGGGAAAGCACTATGGGTAGTAGAAGAAGGCAGAGTCATGAGAGGTGATAGGCAGCTAGAAGAGGAGACAGAGTGAAGGTGGGATGGGGAAGGGAGAGGGAGGGAATTACCGGAAGTTGGAGAATTAGATGTTCATACCTGGAGACCTGAGGCTGGAGACTACCCAGACGGTATACGAGATGTTGTTCCTCCAACCGAAGTTTGGCTTCATCATGGCAGTAGAGGAGGCAATGTATGGACATATCCAAATGGGAATGAGAGGGAGAGTTGAAGTGAGTGGCAACCAGGAGATCCTGTCTGTTGTGGTGGACAGAGCGTAGGTGCTCGACGAAGCGGTCCCCCAATCTGCGTCGGGTCTCGCCGATGTAGAGGAGGCCGCACTGGGAGCACCGGATGCAATAGATTACCCCAACAGACTCACAAGTGTTGCCTCACCTGGAAGGACTGTTTGGGGCCCTGAATGGTGGTAAGAGATCAGGTGTAGGGACAGGTGTAGCACTTACACTTGCAGGGATAAGTGCCAGGTGGGAGATCTGTGGGGAGGGATGTGTGGACCAGGCAGTAATGGAGGGAACGATCCCTGCGAAAAACAGAGAGGAGTAGAGAGGGAAAGATGTCCTTAGTGGTGGGGTCCTGTTGAAGATGGTGGAAGTTTCGGAGGATAATATGCTGGAGCCGGAGGCTGGTGGGGTGATAGGTGAGGACAAGGGGGATATGGTCCCTGTTGTGGTGATGGGAGAATGGGGTGAGGGCTGAAGTGCGGGAAATGGAGGAGATGCGGGTGAGGGCATCATTGATGATGGCAGAAGGAAAACCACGATTCTTAAAGAAAGTGGACATTTGGGATGTCCTGGAACGGAAAGCCTCATCCTTGGAGCAGATGCGGCGGAGACGGAGGAACTGGGAATAGGGAATAGAATTTTTGCATTTGGCAGCATAGGAAGAGGTATAATCAAGGTAGTTATGGGAGTCAGTGGGTTTATAGAAGATGTCAGTGGACAGTCTATCTCCAGAGATGAAGACCGAAAGATCGAGAAAGGGGAGAGAAGTGTCCAAGATGGACCAAGTGAATTTGAGGGCTGGGTGAAAGTTAGAGGCAAAGTCAATGAAATTGACGAGCTCAGCATGGGTGCAGGAAGCAGCACCAGTGTAGTCATCAATGTATTGAAGGAAAAGTTGGGTAGCGGTACCAGTATAGATTTGGAGCATAGACTGTTCCACATAACCCACAAAGAGGCAGGCATAGCTAGGGTCCATGCGAGTGCCCATAGCTACACCCTTGATCTGGAGAAAGTGGGAAGAGCCGAAAGAGAAGTTAGTAAGTGTGAGTACCAGTTCCCCAACACCACCACACTCCTCAGGTTGGCGGAACTGGTACTCTCACTTAATAACTTCTCTTTCTGGTACAGATACTTCAGTGGTTCAGCAAGGCCCTGGAGAGGCCGTGAGGGAGGATGTGGTGCTAAGGACCAAAGTTTCCTCTGAAGTGGGGGACACTGGACCTCCCCACTCCAGAGGTACAAAAGGAGGATGTGCGAATCCTCTGAAGCCAAATATATTGTAGGTGTTGTGATAGTTAATAGGTTATTCCTATGCTGCAGGGATAGTCGCTTCCATATGGGAGGAGTTCACATACGGACAAGCAGAGTATTAAATAAAGTTCAGTTGGATATCCTGCAAGGCCGTCATGCTGGTGTGCTCTGCACTCTCCCTCAATAACTAACACAACATGGTGTCAGATGTGGTTGACCATCGAGGAATTCGGGCTACAGACCAAGTGAGATCCCCAACAAGAAAGAATTTACAGTAAGAGAGTTCTTGTTTGTACATATCAATGAAAAATATCCAAAGTCAACCTATAGTGCCTATGCTAGTTGCTAGTTTGTATGCACCCTGAGGCTGAGCTGAGACCTGGCCAGGATTGTTAGGCAGTGTCTTCAAGCTGCACCCAAAAGTAGCTACATTGTAATAATCTGCAGTCCACTAGCCTGGCAAATACAGAGAGACACAGATGCAGTGGAGAAGTCAGTCAAACTCTCAGGGAGTGAAAAGAAGACACTTGTAGTCCAAATCTGGATCAGCTGGAAAAATGGGCTGAAAAATGGCAGATGGAGTTTAATACAGACAAGTGTGAGGTATTGCACTTTGGAAGGAAAAACCAAGGTAGAACATACAAGGTAAATGGTAGGGCACTGAGGAGTGCAGTAGAACAGAGGGATCTAGGAATACAGATACAGAATTCCCTAAAAGTGGCATCACAGGTAGATAGGGTAGTAAAGAGAGCTTTCAGTATGTTGGCCTTTATAAATCCAAGTACTGAGTATAAGAGTTGGAATGTTATGGTAAGGTTGTATAAAGTATTGGTGAGGCCGAATTTGGAATATTGTGTGCAGTTTTGGTCACCGAATTACAGGAAGGATATTAATAAGGTTGAAAGGGTGCAGAGAAGGTTCTTGAGAAACTGAGTTACAGGGAAAGGTTGAATAGGTTAGGACTTCATTCCCTGGAGCGTAGAAGAATGAGGGGAGATTTGATAGAGGTACATAAAATTATGATGGGTATAGATAGAGTGAATGCAAGCAGGCTTTTTCCACTGAGGTTAGGGGAGAGAAAAACCAGAGGACATGGGTTGAGAGTGAAGGGGGAAAAGTTGAAAGGGAACATTGGGGGGAGGGGCTTCTTCACACAGAGAGTAGGAGTGTGGAATGAGCTGCCAGATGAAGTGGTAAATGCAGGCTCACTTTTAACATTTAAGAAAAACTTGGACAGGTACATGGATGAGAGGTGTATGGAGGGATATGGTCCAGGTGCAGGTCAGTGAGACTAGGGAGAAAAATGGTTCGGCACAGCCAAGAAGGGCCAAAAGGCCTGTTTCTGTGCTGTAATGTTCTATGGTTCTATAAATAAGAAAAAAAAACACAAACTGGGAAATGGAGCAAACAGCTGAAGTATCTATTTACCTAATAGAAGCCCCCCCCCCCCCAAGAAATTTCTCTAAACCAGGGGACTTTGAGAGATGGCTCAGATGCTTTGAGAGATTTAGGGTTGCAAATAATCTCACTCAGGTTTCAGAAGAGCATCAAGTAAGTACACTGATATACTGCATGGGCGACAAAGCAGATAACATCATGGATGGATTAGAACTGATAGAGGCTCAGGAAATAGGAGTACAAATAAGTGCAGGATAAATTCAAAGAATATTTCACAGGAGAGCAAAATGTAACATGAAAGGGCAAAGTTCAACTCCAGAATACAGGAGTCAGATGAAAATGTAAATGACTTCACCACAGCTTTGTATGCCTTGTCAGACAACTGTGCATATGGAAATCTGAGAGATGAGCTCATTGGAGACAAGATTGTTGCTGGGCTACTAGACACCCAATTGTCAGAGAGATATCAGTCACTCTGAGATGGCGCTGTGTACGGTGGCCATGTTGCGAGCTGTGTTCTAAATCTACAGTATACTACTAACCTCTACAACTTTCTTAGCATTTTCTGTTCAAGTAGCTGATAGTCACATCAGATACGATAAACTGACCCTTCTGACCATTGGAAAGCCAGCATTTACCCACTATGTACCTCCTTTCCTACACTGGGAATCCCTGCTTGCGTGATCCATGGGAGATTCATCTCTTACACTGCCACTACCTCGGAAGAAGCGCCGGAAAAGAGGGAGAAGGGCCGGCATCCTGGTGAGGCTGAGATGGTGTGCAAATTGGCCACTGCTCCCTAGCATACTCCTGGCTAACATTCTGTCCCTGGATAACAAGCTTTGTGGACTGAGAGCCAGAATCTCCTACCAGTGGGAAACAAAGGAATGTAATGTTCTGTGCTTCATAGAGATCTGGCTGAAGGAGGAGATACCAGACCATGCCATCCAGCTTTCTGGGTTCTCCCTGTTCCGGGTAGACTGGTCGAAAAACCTCACTGGGAAGAGTAAAGGAGGTGGGGTATGCTTCATGGTCAACAATGCTTGGTGCGAGCCCCCAGAATGTGCACGTTCTCAAATCCTTTTTGCTTCCCAGACCTGGAATACCTGGTTCTGCTGTGCAGACCCTACTGGCTGCCTAGGGAGTTCACAGCTGTTATCATCACAGCGCTGTATCTTCCACTGCAGGCTAATACTGGCTTGGCTCTCAAGGAACTGTACGAGACCATCAACATGCCGGAGACTGCCTTCATTGTTGCTGATGACTTTAATCAAGTGTCGCTGATGAAAATCTTTCCGAAGTTTTGTCAGCACATCCAGGTGAGCACTTGTGGAAATAACACGCTTGACCACTGTTATACTCCCTCTGCAATGCTTCCAAAGCTCACCTTCGCCCAGCTTTTGGAAAATCAGATCATTCTTCGATCCTGCTTTTGCTGATGTACAGTCAGAAGCTGAAACAAGAGGCGGTCATAGTTAAAACTGTCCACTGTTGGTCTAACCAATTGGCCTCCATGCTGCAGGACTGCTTTGATGACGTTGCCTGGAACGTCTCCATGATGAGGGTGTCTCCAAGTTCACAAATGGAGTCATGTGCTTCATTCGGAAGTGCATCGATGATGTTGTCCATCAGAAGTCAGTCAGGGTCTTCCCGAACCAGAAACCCTGGATTAACAGTTCTGTGTGAGCAGCACTTACCACGTGAAATGGAACTTACATTGCCAGCAATCAGCAGAAGCTCAAGAGAAGCAGTTACAATCTGTGCAAAGCTATCAGGGCTGCGGAACAATACAGGGACGAGACTGAGTCAAGATTCACAATGAACAGCACACGTGACTTGTGGGGAGGGCTGTATACCATCGCAGACTTGAAAGTCAAACGTAGTGGTGCCGCCAACATTGTGGCCTCTCACCCAGATGAGCGCAATCACGTGGTCTGTACACACCAGCTGTGTGATGAAAAAGGTGCAACAGCGCAACTTTCGCCTCAGACAGATGATGAAATTTGGTATCCTAAGAACTTTCTACAGGGACACAATTGAGAGCATCTTGACCGGCTGCATCACTACCTGGTTTGGGAACTGTACCTCACTTAATCACAGGATTCTGCAGAGAGTGCTGCAGAAAGCCCAGCACATCTGTAGCTGTGAACTTTCCATGATTCAGGACATTTACAAAGGCAGGTGTGAGAAAAGGGCCCGTAGGATCATTGGAGAACCAAGTCACCCCGACCACAATCTACTCCAGCTGCTACCATCCAGAAAATGGTACCACAGCATAAAAGCCAGAACCAACAGCTTCTTCCACCAGGCCATCAGACTGATGAATTCACGCTAATTTGAGTGTATTTCTATGTGACATTGTTCTATTTATTATAAATTACTATGAATTCACATTGCACATTTAGACAGAGACGTAAAGATTTTTACTGCTCATGTATGTGAAGGATGTAAGAAATAAAGTCAATTCAATCTCACACTATAGAGAGCTATTACAATGGTCAGGCAGAGTGAGAATGTTCGTCAGCCACAGGAAGAACTCAGGCACGAAAACGATGCCGAGGTAAAGCTAGAAGCTGTACAAAAAAAAGGGTGCAGTCAGAAAGAAGTGACAGTAGAGAGCTCAACTCAAATAGAACAGACAAGTGAACCAAAGAACAGGTAAAATGCCCAACTGCAGGAGATGCAGCAACTCTCCATTTCACATCAAAGAGCTCCATCCAGCAAAAGAAGTGAAATGCCACTAATGGAAGACAGTTGGCCACTCAAAAACAGTTTTTCAGGAGGTCAAAGAAGTCCATGATTCAGACCAAGAGAGAGCTTTCCTTGAGGCTTTGGATTCAAATAGACAAGGCTGGTGTACTACAGTTTAGTTGCAATATGATGTAGGGATATTAATGGGCCAGACACTAAGAAAAATACTGGCCACTTTTCAATACATAAAGTTCAAACTGCTGTGCTTGGCCTCCATAGGTCACATTCACTTTCAGTTTGCCTTTGGGAGACACATTTTACCTGTGTAGGTCTTTAGCATCACTGAGGTCTTCTTGAATGGTATCTTAGAAAACAATCTGTTGTAGTTAGCCTCTGAAATTATAGACAAAGCTGACCATGCATCCAGCTTCATTTTCAGTTTTACACCAGACAACCTATTGTGATTCAGATTTGTTGTGATCTCATTCCGTATGGCGTTCCAGGCATGACAGCTCACCTTTGTCAGGCTCTATGTTTTCTGATGTTGTTTCGCATTTGGTACCTTTATGCATTTGCTTAGTTTTGTGTTTGAAACTTTCCATTCGTGTGGTTATTCTCTTTGGTTGTGCATTTTGTCTGCCTTGTACACTCTCTATGTGACCTTGTCTGTAACCCTTTCTGCAAGCTTTTTCTTTGAAATAACAGTCATTTGCATCATGGAAGGATTTGCCACATCAATAACACTATTGGCTTTTTGCACCATTCAAGGACATTCTGTGCATTTCACATTCTAAACTCTTTTTCTGTAGTTCTGCTACAGCTTCTAAAGATATTGCAATGGTCCATGCCCGTTCTAAGGTCAGGTCTTTTTCTGACAGTAGCCTCTTAGGGGACATTGCCTCAAGATTCAGGGGAGAAGATTTAGGACAGAGATGAGGAGAAACTGTTTTTCCCGGAGAGTGGTGAATCTGTGGAATTCTCTGCCCAAGGAAGCAGTTGAGGCTTCTTTACTAAATATACTTAAGATACAATTCGATAGATTTTTACATAGGGGAATTAAGGGTTATGGGGAAAAGGCAGATAGATGGAGCTGAGTTTACGGACAGATCAGCCATGATCTTATTGAATGGTGGGGAAGGCTCAATGGGCCAGATGGCCTACTCCTGCTCCTATTTCTCATGTTCTTATGTAAGCCTGTCCATTCTTCCTTCCCTTCTCCAACCTCACTGACCAGACTTAGACAAAATGAGAAATTTTGAGACAACACACATAAGAAAATGAAGAGAATGCACAGTCTCAGACACAGAGCAAAATCTTCGTCACCGCACAGCAGTGAAGCTGTTTGGGTTTCAAGCAACACACACAAAATGCCGGTGGAACACAGCAGGCCAGGCAGCATCTACAGGAAGAAGTACAGTCGACATTTCAGGCCGAGACCCTTTGTCAGGACTAACTGAAAGAAGAGCTAGTAAGAGATTCGAAACTTTCAAATTTTCACATTCAAGTCTCTTACTGTTTCTTCTTTCAGTTAGTCCTGACAAAGGGTCTCGGCCCGAAACATTGACTGTACTTCTTCCTGTAGATGCTGCCTGGCCTGCTGTGTTCCACCAGCATTTTAAGTGTGTTGCTTGAATTTCCAGCATCTGCAGATTTTCTTGTGTTTGCTGTTTGGGTTTCAGACCAGTTCACCAAAGGAAAAATAGTCAGGCAGCATGCACCACAATCATTTGTCACAGAACATCACGAGGTGAAATCAGGTGGAACAGGCGTGCGTTCATGTGTCTTCAAAGTCCACGAAAGGTAGAGGAAGAAATAGAGTGGCCTGATTCTTATGACGAGGACCACTTACCTGAGGTGGACACGCTTGTTCACAAATCTCCATTCGCTCCAACACTTCCAGGAACCTACACCGGATCGGGTTGTTTATCTGTTCCGCCACAGAGATATACTCCATAGCCTGATGGCTTAGGGCAAGTGACAAAAGAGGCAGAATAATCCTCTCACTTTGCCGAGTGTTCAGGTAATCTACCCTGACCTCCATTAGATTCTGTGCTATTTTAAAAAGAGTTTTAACTTTGAAAACATTTCACAAAATGAGACTGTTCTTTAAAAAAAGGAATTGGTGAAAAAGAAAGAAAACAGAGAGAGAGAGCATTAAAAATCAAAGAGAAAGAGAGTTATAATGTTGGCAACTTTTTTTATGTTTATGTAAGGAGCACAAGTTACATACCACGGGGGAAGTGAACTGAATCGCTCAATTTCAGTAACTAAAATTTCAATTCTGGGACATACTGGATTCCGACTATACCAGGGTCCCGAGCAAAAGTCTGTCAGGTGAGATGTCCCTCTCGTGGAGGAGGGCAGTCATGGTCCTGCTGCAGAAGGGGACTTTCCCCACTTGCGGAATTGGTGCCCAGTGTCTCTCCGTGCCCAGACAATGGCTGATTGCCTGGGTTCCATACTGTTCTAAATGATCCACCCAGAACAGTCCAAAATGGTCCTGGGTTGGTCCATTCAGGACAATTTCTTCTCATCTGGGACCTGATCCATCTCTTCGATAATGCTGGCCAGTCAGCTGCCTTTCACTCTCTCAACCAGGAGGTGTTTGACAGGGTTGATCATGACTACCTCCTTGGGTCTCTGCGAGCGTTTGACTCTGACTGCATTTTGTTACCTGTGCCAGTCTGTTGCATGCTGCCACAAAATGCCTGGTTGACAAACAGAGGCAGTGTGCAGTGAGACTCCCAGCAAGGAGAGGCTGATGAAAGGCCAAAATTGCAGTCAATAGGATGAGTTACAATGTAAAAGATGGACAAAACTGAAAAGGGTGAATAAAAGACTGAGGCGTTGTATTTGAATGCACATAATATATGGAAAAAGGTAGATGAACTTGTAGCACAGTTAGAGATTGGCATGTATGACTTTGTAGGCATCACTGACTCATGGCTGAAAGAAGATTAGAGATCTTAACATGCAAGGATGCATATTGTATCGACAGGCAGGAAGGCAGAGGGGTTGGGGTGGCTCTGCTAATAGGAAATTAAATCAAATCATTAGAAAGAGGTGACATAGGATCAGAAGGTGTAAAATCATTGTGGGCAGAGCTAAGGAACTGCCTGGGTAAAAAGACCCTGATGAGAATTATATACAGACCTCCAAACAGTAGCAAACTTGTGGTCTACAAGTTACAACAGGAGACAGAAAATGCATGTCAAAAGGGTACTGTTACAATAGTCATGGGGGATTTCAATATTGGGAAAATCAGGCTGGTGCTGGATCCAAAGAGAGCCTATGAGATGTCTTCCTGGAGCAGCTCGTTGTTGAGCCCACAAGGGGATTAGCAGTTCCACTGGTGTTATGGAATGAACCTGAATTGATTGGAGGTAATGGAACCCTTAGCTGACAGTGTTCATAATATGAAAGAATTCACGCTATAATTTGAGGAGAACCTAAAGTTAGATGTATTAGTATTACAGTGGAGTAAAGAGAATTAGAGGCATGAGAGAGGAGCA
Organism: Hemitrygon akajei; assembly: GCF_048418815.1. Taxonomy (NCBI): domain Eukaryota; kingdom Metazoa; phylum Chordata; class Chondrichthyes; order Myliobatiformes; family Dasyatidae; genus Hemitrygon; species Hemitrygon akajei. The sequence goes on from NC_133129.1 coordinate 187,612,435, forward strand.
GGTTGATTCGAAAGGAATTGATTAAATAAATTAAAATTGATTAGAAAGGAACACAAGCAGGGATGCCAATAGAACAGTAATGGCTGGAATTTTATGGGAGCAAGTTGGAAGATGCAGGAAATGTACAGCACGAAAAGAGGCCCTTTAGCCTACCTAGTCCATGCCAAAGCCATTTATCTGCGTACTTCCAACAATCTATACCCAGACAATACCCCTCCATATCCCTACTATCCATGCACCGATCCAAACTTCTCTTAGGTGTTGAAATCGAGCTCACTTGTGCTGGCAACTCACTCCACAATCCCATGACCCCCTGAGTGAAGAAGTTTCCCCTGATGTTCCCCTTAAAATTCTCCCCTTTCACCCTTAAGACATGGCCTCTGGTTGTAGTCCCACCTGACCTCAGTGGAAAAACCCTGCTTGCATTTATCTGATCTATACTTCTATCAAATTTCCCCTCAATCTCCTTCATTCTGAAGAATACAGTCCTAGCCTATTCAATGTTTCGTTATAACTCAGGTCCTCCAGACCAGGCAACATCCTTGTAAATTTTCTCTGGCTCTTTCAGCCCTTGTTTACATGTTTCCTGTAGGTAGGTTACCAAAACTGCACACAATATTCCAGATTAGGCCTCACCAACATGGCAGATGCTGTCATGCACATTGGTAGAAGAAATAAAAGAGTAGAATATTTTCTAAATGGAGAGAAAATTCAAAATTCTGAGCTGCAAAAGGACTTGGGAGACCTCAAGCAGGATTCCCTAAAGGTTAATTTGCAGGTTGAGTCAGTGGTGAGAAAGGCAAATGTGATGCTGGCATTCATTTTGAGAAGACTAGAATATCAGAGCAAGGATGTAAAGTAGAGCCTTTATAAAGTACTGGTAAGGCCTCACAGAGTATTGTGAGCAGTTTTGGGCACCTTATCTAAGAAAGGATCTGCTGACATTGAAGAGGGTTCAAAGGGGCTTTACAAAAATGATTCTGGGATTGAAAGTATGAGAAGTGTTTGAGGGCTCTGGGCCAGTATTCACTGGAATTCAGAAGAATGAGGGGTGACCTCATTGAAACCTATCAAATGTTGAAAGGCCTCAAAAGAGTGGATGTGGAGAGAATGTTTCCTATAGTGTGGGAGTCTAAGACTAGAGGATATAGCCTCAGAATAGACAGGTGTTTTTTTCAGTATGGAAATGAGGAGGAATTTCTTTAACCAGAGTGGTGTGGATTTGTTCACACAGGTGGCTGTGGAGGCCAAGTTATTGGGTATATTTCAAGATTCAAGTACATTATTATCAAAGAATGTATAAACCTTGAGATTTGCTTGTTCACAAGTAGCCACAAAGCAAGACTCTTGAAAGAACCCAATTTAAATAAATAAAACTTGGTGTGCAAGAGAAAGAAAAAAAATACACAAGTCATGCAAACAAGTGAAGTGAACAACAATTTAAGGCCAAGGTTGATAGCATCTTGATTGAGCATCAGCCACGTCACCATGTGGGAGATGCCAGGGTTTTACAAGAAACTCTGCAGGTCTGGAATGGTTTCTTCTGGTCAGAGTACTCCTGCACCCACATTCCACAGGGAAGGTCATTTCCCATCCTGCCACAGTGGGTGTGGAGTGACTCCATCCACACCGGACCCAAACCTTGAGATCTCCTTTGGGAGCTGGTCCCACATAGCATGAGCTGTCTCGCAGATGCCCGTCATGCCGTTCCACGATATGTCGAGACGGTTCCCGTACGGGCTCCCCTTGCACACTTTTCACTTCAGTGCCCTTGCCTGCCATCCGGGCACACTGTGGTGGTCTGGCTCACCATCAGGCAGTGAGGGAGGCCACCAGTAGAAGTCTCTCTATGCAGGGGTCCCTCCTCTGTACATTAGGAACCTGGGGTGGAGGGGGGTTGTACAAGGCAGTACCATGGAATAGATTCCTGAGCATCTTCGCTGTTACTCTGTCCACCTGTCTTGTCTGTGGCCGGGAGGAGTCAGTGTACCATGCCTACGTGGATGCGAGAGGTTGCAGCCCGTTTGAATATCTGGAGGGGCTGCTACTCAAGTTCTGGCTGCACTTCAGCCCACGTTCCTAGTATGGTTACCCAGTCGGGAGGGTCACTCGGAGGATGTCCTGGTAGGCTTGCTCTTAGACCTGGCCAAGATGGCCATTCGTGGGTCCAGGCAGTGGGCTGTTGAATGCTCTGCCCCACTTCCGGGTCTACATCTGTGCCAAGGCGTCCTTGGAGAGGGAGCATAGGTTCAATGGGGGATTTCTGAGAACTGTGGCCAAGCAGGGTATTAAGTGCATTACAGCTGTATTTTAATTTCAATTCAGTAACCTTATGGTTACCCTAACCTTTGTATATCTTTTGTACTTGAATAAAGTTTAGTATATTTATTTCAACAAAAGAGTGGTACTGAGGGAGAATCACACTGCAGGAGGGAGTTGGGAAGTTACATCTCACTTTGTTCTCCGCTGAGCAGTTGGTTAACTTGGTCAGTCCAGCCCAACAGGTCTGAGAGTCTCTTCACACCCCGAACCACGTCCCCCAGTTCCACCACATCCTTTGACCGCAGTGGGTTCCGAGTGAGGGAGCCAACCAAATCTTGGTTAATGAGGATCCGTGGAACAGAATTCCTCACCATCTCAGACAGACTGGCGAACGGCTCCACCTGAAACAATGCGTTTGATATGAAGGTCCTTCCACATGCCTGTTCGCTACCTCACACCCCACCCACTCACTCAAGACATCCCAGAACTGCAAGTCATCCTTCCCACCCGCACAGGCCACTCGCCTTCCACACAACCCCAACACGAGTCCCATGTCACACCTTACCTGCTTGATTAATCACCCCAGAACCTCAGCTTATCACTGCCAGAAAAAAACCCATCTAACCCTAATCCCCTTACCCCACTTCACACCTGCACTAACCTCCCCACACCATGGGGCTGCACTCCCCAGAACCAATCATCATCCACTCTTCAACCCCGACACCCAACCCAACAACCCCAGGACCAGAGGTCAGCGATGAAGCGATGTTCTCTCATCTCTTCCCAAGGTCAAGGGCCAGGAGGTGCCCCTCCCCCTTCCCAAGGTCAATGACGAGTAGGTGACCCCAACCCCCTCCCCCTTCCCGAAGTCAGTGACGGGTCGGTGTTCCCTCCCCCTCCCCAAGGTTTATGACGAGTCAATGTCCCCTCTCCCCTTCCCAAAGTCAATTACAAGGTGTTGTCCTCTCCCCTTCTCTTCTCCTTTTCCAATGTCAATGATGATGCAGTGACCCTCCCCTTCCCTCTCCTCTAGGTCAAATGGGATGTGGTGTCCCCTCTCTCTCACCCCCGCACTTCCCAACGTCAATGACAAGGTGGTGTCCCCTCCCCCTCCTCAAACCACCTCCTTCTGGAGGTCAATGGCGAGGTAGTGTCCCCTTCCACTCATTCCCCCCCCCCCACCCCTTCCCAAGTTCAATGACAAGGCAGTGTTCCTTCTCCCTCTCCCTCTGCCCACCTATGCTAAGGTCAATGACTTTGTCATTTGCTGATGTTGACTTTGTTGTCTCTGCTTCCTGTTGTCTGACTCATCATTACAAAGTACAAGGTTGATGAACTTAGATCCTGAGGCACTACATGGAATTATCACATTGTGGATATTACAGACGCTTTGCTTTCACAAGGCAGGGATGGCTCCTGGTTAACGGATATTCTGAGATTTAGTTGCTAAGAGGCAGAGTTTGAGTGGACAGCTAGAGATGTTTTCTTTCAGTGTAAATGGCTAATATGAAAGGGCATAATTCAAATAAAATCTCAAAGTTTGTATCTGTCACCAGACACAACCGTGAAATTCATTTTCATTCACTGTAAATCCAAGAAGAACAATAGAATCAATGAAAGACCACACCTAGCAGGATGGACAACAATTAATGTGCAAAGGACAACAAACTGTGCAAATACAAAAGGGAAAATAATAATAATAATAATAATGAATAAGCAATAAACATTGAGAGTATCAGATGAAGAATCCTTGAATGTGAGTCCATAGGTTGTGGGAACAGTTCAGTATTAGGGTGAGTGAAGGTATCCTGTCTGGTTCAAGAGCCAGATAGTTGAAGGGTAATAACTTTTCCTGAACCTGGTGGGTCTTGAGGCTCCTGTACTTCCTTTCAGATGGAAGCAGTGAGAAGATCTGGGTGACGATGGAGGGGGGAGGGGTCTTTGATGATAGATGCTGCTTTCCTCCAAGAGCAGTTTATGTAGATGTGCTCAATAGAGGGAAGGGCTTTACTCCATAGGACCATAAGAAATCGGAGCACAATTCAGCCACTCAGCCCATCAAGCCTAGTCCACCATTTGATCATAGCTGTTCCATTTCCCTCTCAAACCCATTCTCCTGCTTTCTCACTGTAACCTTTTACGCTCTGCCTCATGAAGAACCTGTCTTAAATCTACCCAATGACTTGGGCTCCACAGCCACCTGTGGCAACGAATTCCACAGATTCACAACTCACTGGCTAAATAAATTCCTTCTTATCTCCATTTTAAATGGACATCCCTCTATTCAGAGGTTGTGTCCCCTGGTCTTAGATTAGAAACATAGAAAACTTACAGCACAATGCGGGCCCTTCGGCGCACAAAGTTGTGCCGAACATGTCCCTACCTCAGAAACTACCAGGCTTACCTATAGTCCTCTATTTTACCGAGCTCCATGTACCTATCTAAAAGCGTCTTAAAAAATCCTATCATATCCGCCTCCACCACCATTGCCAGCAGCCCATTCCACGCACTCACCACTCTCTGATTAAAAAACTTACCCCTGACATCTCCTCTGTACCTACTCCCTAGCACCTTAAACCTGTGTCCTCTTGTGGCAACCATTTCAGCCCTGGGAAAAAGCCTCTGACTATCCACACAATCAACGCCTCTCATCATCTTGTACACGTCTATCAGGTCACCTCTCATCCTCCTTCGCTCCAAGGAGAAAAGGCTGAGTTCACTCAACCTATTCTCATAAGGCATGCTCCCCAATCCAGGCAACATCCTTGTAAATCTCCTCTGCACCCTTTCAATGGCTTCCACATCCTTCCTGTAGTGAGGTGACCAGAACTGAGCACAGTACTCCACGTGGGGTCTGACCAGGGTCCTATATAGCTGCAACATTACCTCTCAGCTCCTAAATTCAATTCCGTGATTGATGAAGGCCAATACACCATAAGCCTTCTTAACCACAGAGTCAAGCTGCACAGCTGCTTTGAGTGTCCTATGGACTCGGACCCCAAGGTCCCGCTGATCCTCCACTCTGCCAAGAGTCTTACCATTAATACTATATTCTGCCATCATATTTGACCTACCAAAATGAACCACTTCACACTTATCTGGATTGAACTCCATCTGCCACTTCTGAACCCAGTTTTGCATCCTATCAATGTCCCACTGTAACCTCTGACAGCCCTCTACACTATCCATAACACCTTCAACCTTTGTGTCATCAGCAAACTTACTAACCCATCCCTCCACTTCCTCAGCTAGGTCATTTATAAAAATCACAAAGAGCAGGGATCCCAGAACAGATCCCTCAGGCACCCCACTGGTGACCGACCTCCATGCAGAATATGACCCGTCTACAACCACTCTTTGCCTTCTGTGGGCAAGCCAGTTCTGGATCCACAAAGCAAGATCCCCTTTCTCAATAAGCCTTGCATGGGATGCCTTATCAAATGCCTTGCTGAAATCCATATACACTACATCTACTGCTCTTCCTTCATCAATGTGTTTAGTTGCATAGAACCATCCTAAAAAAAATTCAATCAGTTCATAAGGCATGACTTGCCCTTTACAAAGCCATGCTGACTATTCCTAATCATATTATACCTCTCCAAATGTTTATTAATCCTGCCTCTCAGGATCTTCTCCATCAACTTACCAACCACTGAGGAAAGACTCACTGGGCTATCTCTACTCCCTTTGTTGAATAAAGGAACAACATCTGCAACCCTCCAATCCTCTGGAACCTCTCCCATCCCCATTGATGATGCAAAGATCATCGCCAGAAGCTCAGCAATCTCCTCCCCCACCTCCCACAGTAGCCTGGTGTACATTTCGTATGGTCCCAGTGACTTATCCAACATGATGCTTTCCAAAAGCTCCACCACATCCTCTTTCTTAATATCTACATGCTCAAGCTTTTCAGTCTGCTGCAAGTCATCATTACAATCACTAATATCCTTTTCCAAAGTGAATACTGAAGTAAAGTATTCATTATGTACCTCTGTTATTTCCTCTGGTTCCATACACACCTTCCCACTGTCACATTTGATAGGTCCCATTCTTTCACATCTTATCTTCTTGCTCTTCACATACTTGTAGAATGCCTTGGGGTTTTCCCTAATTCTGCTCGCTAAGGCCTTCTCATGGCCCCTTCTGGCTCTCCTAATTTCCTTCTTAAGCTCCTTCCTAGTAGCCTTATAATCTTCTAGATCTCTGACATTACCTAGCTCTCTGAACCTTTTGTGAGCTTTTCTTTTCTTCTTGACTAGATTTATTACAGCCTTTGTACACCATGGTTCCTGTACCCTACCATAACTTCCCTGTCTCATTGGAACGTACCTATACAGAGCTCTACACAAATATCCCCCAAATATCTGCCACATTTCTTCCATACTTTTCCCTGAGAACATCAGTTTCCAATTTAAGCCTCCAATTTCCTGCCTGATAGCCTCATAATTCCACTTACTCCAATTAAATGCTTTTCTAACTTGTCTGTTCCTATCTCTCTGCAATGTTATTGTAAAGGAGATAGAATTATGATCACTATCTCCAAAGTGCTCCCCCACTGAGATCTGACACCTGACCAGATTCATTTCCCAATACCAAATCAAGTACAGCCTCTCCTCTTGTAGGCTTATCTACATACTGTGTCAAAAAACCTTCCTGAACACACCTAACAAACTCCACCCCATCTAAACCCCTTGATCTAGGGAGATGCCAGTTGATATTTCGGAAATTAAAATCTCCCATCATGACAACTCTGTTATTATTACACCTTTCCAGGATCTGTTTCCCTATCTGCTCCTCGATATCCCTGTTACTATTAGGCAGCCTATAAAAAACACCCAGTAAAGTCACTGACCCCTTTCTGTTCCTAACCTCCACCCACAGAGACTCCATAGACAATCCCTCCATGGTGTCCACCGTTTCTGCATCCGTGATACTATCTCTGATCAACAGTACCATGCCCCACCTCTTTTGCCTCCCTCCCTGTCCTTTCTGAAACATCTAAAACCCGGCATTTGAAGTAACCAATCCTGTCCCTGAGCCATCCAAGTCTCTGTAATGGCCACCACATCATATCTCCAAGAACTGATCCACACTCTAAGCTCATCCACTTTCTTCACAACACTCCTTGCATTAAAATAGACACATCTCAAACCTTCGGCCTGAGCGTGTCCCTTCTCTATCACCTGCCTATCCTCCCTCTCACACTGTCTACAAGCTTTCTCTATTTGTGAGCTAACCTCCTCTTCCCCAATCTCTTCAGTTCGGTTCCCACCCCCACAACAATTCTAGTTTAAACTCTCCCCAGTATGCTTAGCAAACCTCCCCACCAGGATATTGGACCCCTGGTATTCAAGTGCAACCTGTCCTTTTTGTATAGGTCACACCTGCCCCAAAAGAGGTCCCAATGATCCAGAAATCTGAATCCCTGCCCCCTGCTCCAATCCTTCAGCCACACATTTATCCTCCACCTCATCCTAATCCTATTCTCACTGTCACGTGACACAGGCGGTAATCCTGAGATTACTACTTTTGTGATCCTGCTTCTCAACTTCATACCCGCCATAGAAAGCTCCTCTCCATATCCACTGTATCCGGGCCTTTCAACATTCATAGATTTCCATGAGGTCACTCCTCATTCTTCTGAACTCCAGTGAGTACAGGGCCAGAGCTTCAAACCCTCCTCATGTACTGTTGAGGGGGATGGCCTACCAGGGGGAAGCAACAGTGGTATAGAGTCTGGCCCTGTGGATCAGAAGGGCAGGAAAAGGAAGAGGATGGCAGTAGTGATAGAGGACTCTATTGTTAGGGGATCAGACAGGAGATTCTGTGGATGCAGGAAAGAAACTTAGATGGTAGTTTGTCTCCCAGGTGCCAGCGTCTGGGATGTTTCTGATCGTGTCTACGATATCCTGAAGTGGGAAGGAGAACAGCCAGAGGTCGTGGTACATATTGGTACCAATGACATAGGTAGGAAAGGAGGATGTCCTGAAAACAGACTACAGGGAGTTAGGAAGGAAGTTGAGAAGCAGGACCACAAAGGTGGTCATCTCGAGATAACTGCCTGTGCCACGTGACAGTGAGATAGGAATAGAGTGGTGTGGAGGATGAATGCGTGGCTGAAAGTATGGAGCAGGGGCAGGGAATTCAGATTTCTGGATCCTTGGGACCTCTTTTGGGGCAGAAGTGACCTGTACAAAAAGGACGGGTTGCACTTGAATCCCAGGGGGATCAATATCCTGGTGGGGAGGTTTGCTAAGGCTACTGGGGAGAGTTTAACTCAGATTGCTGGGGGGTGGGAACCAAACCGAAGAGACAGAGGAAGAGGCAGTTGGCTCACAAATAGAGAAAGCTTGGAGACAGTGCGAGAGGGAGGATAGGCAGGTGATAAAGAAGGGACTCACTCAAATTGATGGTTTGAGATGTGTGTATTTTAATGCAAGGAATATTATGAGCAAAGTGGATGAACTTAGAGTGGATCAGTACTTGGAGCAGTGATGTTGTGGTCTTTACAGAGACTTGGATGGCTCAGGGGCAGGAATGGTTACTTCGAGTACCAGGCTTTAGATGTTTCAGAAAGGACAGAGAGGGAGAAAAAAGAGGTGGGGACATGGCACTGTTGATCAGAGAGAGTGTCACGGCTGCAGAAAAGGAAGAAGTCACGGAGGGACTGTACAGAGTTTCTGTGGGTGGAAGTCAGGAACAGGAAGGGGTCAATAACTCTTCTGGGTGTACCCAATAATAACAAGGACATCGAGGAGCAGACAGGAAGACGGATTTTGGAAAGGTGTAATAATAACTAAGTTGTCGTGGTGGAAGATTTTAATTTCCCAAATATCGACTGGCATCTCCCTAGAGCAAGGGGTTTAGATGAGGTGGAGTGTGTTAGGTGTGTTCAAGAAGCCTATAAGAGGCTATACTTTATCTGGGAAATGAACCTGGTCAGGTGTCAGATCTCTCAGTGGGAGAGCATTTTGGAGATAGTGATCCAATTCTATCTCCTTTACCATAGCATTGGAGAGGGATAGGAACAGGTTCAAAGAACTAGGTAATGATAGAGATCGAGAAGATTATAAGGCTAGCAGGAAGGAGCTTAAGAAATTAGGAGAGCCAAAAGGGGACATGAGAAGGCCTTGGCGGACAGGATTAAGGAAAACCCCAAGGCATTCTACAAGTATGTGAAGAGCAAGAGGATAACACGAGAGAATAGGACCAATCTAGTATGACAGTGGAAAAGTGTGTATGGAACCAGAGGAAAGAGCAGAGGTACTTAATGAATACTTTGCTTCAGTATTCACAACGGAAAAGGATGTTGGTGATTTTAGGGATGACTTACAGCGGACTGAAAAGCTTGTGCATGTAGATATTAAGAATCCTCCAAACTGAATGTACTCCCTCCACCACAACCCTCTGCTTTCTGCAGGCAAACCAATTCTGAATCCACCTGGCCAAACTTCCCAGGATCCCATGCCTTCTGACTTTCTGAATAAGTCTACCATGTGGTACCTTGTCAAATGCCTTACTAAAATCCATGTAGATCACATCCACTGCACTACTCTCATTTATATGCCTGGTCACCAGGGAGCAGTTACTCTGTTAGGAGTATTCTATAGACCCCCTGGTAGCAGCAGAGATGTCGAGGATCAGATTGGGAGGGAGATTTTGGAAAGGTGCAAAAATAACAAGGTTGTTATCATAGGTGACTTTAACTTCCCTAATATTGATTGGCACCTGATAAGTTCCAATGGTTTAGATGGGGCAGAGTTTGTTAAGTGTGTCCAGGATGGATTCCTGTCACAGTATGTTGACAGGACGACTAGGGGGAATACCATACCAGATCTAGTATTAGGTAACGAACCGGGTCAGGTCACAGATCTGTCAGTGGGGGAGCATCTGGGGGACAGTGACCACCACTCCCTGACCTTTAGCATTATCATGGAAAGGGATAGAGTCAGAGGGGACAGGAAAATTTTTAATTGGGGAAGGGCAAATTATGAGGCTATAAGGCTAGAACTTGTAGGTGTGAATTGGGATGATGTTTTTGCAGGGAAATGTACTATGGGCATGTGGTCGATGTTTAAGGATCTCTTGCAGGATGTTAGGGATACATTTGTCCCAGTGAGGAAGATAAAGAATGGTAGGGTGAAGGAACCATGGGTGACAAGTGAGGTGGAAAATCTAGTCAGGTGGAAGAAAGCAGCATACATGAGGTTTAGGAAGCAAGGATCAGATGGGTCTATTGAGGAATATAGGGTAGCAAGAAAGGAGATTAAGAAGGGGCTGAGGAGAGCAAGAAGGGGGCATGAGAAGGCCTTGGCAAGTAGGGTAAAGGAAAACCCCAAGGCATTCTTCAATTATGTGAGGAACAAAAGGATGACAGGAGTGAAGGTAGGATTGATTCGCGATAAAGGTGGGAAGATGTGCCTGGAAGCTGTGGAAGTGAGTGAGGTTCTCAATGAATACTTCTAGATATTCACCAATGAGAGGGAACTTGATGATGGTGAGGACAATATGAGCGAGGTTGATGTTCTGGAGCATGTTGATATTAAGAGAGAGAAGGTGTTAAAATACATTAGGACAGATAACTCCCTGGGGCTTGACGTAATATTCCCCAGGCTGCTCCACAAGGCGAAGGAAGAGATTGCTGAGCCTCTGGTCAGGATCTTTATTTAATGTCCTCATTGTCCATGGGAATGGTACCAGAGGATTGGACGGAGGCAAATGTTGTCCCCTTGTTCAAAAAAGGTGGTAGGGGTTGTCCGCGTAATTATAGACCAGTGAGCCTTACATCTGTGGTGGGAAAGGTGTTGGAAAAGATTCTTAGAGATATGAGTTATGGGCATTTAGAGAATCATGGTCTGATCAGGGACAGTCAGCACGGCTTTGTGAAGGGCAGATTGTGTTTAACAAGCCTGATAGAGTTCTTTGAGGAAGTGACCAGGCACACATACGTTTGAATGCTGTTCATAGACTTCAGTTCAGCATTCAACACAATCATTCCACAGAAACTGATGGGAAAGATGAGCCTACTGGGCCTGAACACCTCCCTCTGTAACTGGATCCTAGACTTCCTGACTGGGAGACCTCAGTCAGTCCGGATCGGGAGCAGCATCTCCAACACCATCACACTGAGCACGGGCACCCCCAGGGCTGTGTGCTCAGTCCACTGCTGTTCACTCTGCTGACCCACGACTGTGCTGCAACACACAGCTTGAACCACATCATCAAGTTCACCGATGACACGACCGTGGTGGGTCTCATCAGCAAGAACGACGAGTCAGCTTACAGAGAGGAGGTGCAGCGGCTAACGGACTGGTGCACAGCCAACAACCTGTCTCTGAATGTGAACAAAACAAAAGAGATGGTTGTTGACTTCAGGAGGGCACGGAGCAACCACTCCCCGCTGAACATTGACAGCTCCTCAGTAGAGATCGTTAAGAGCACCAAATTTCTTGGTGTTCACCTGGCGGAGAATCTCACCTGGTCCCTCAACACCAGCTCCATAGCAAAGAAAGCTCAGCAGCGTCTCTACTTTCTGCGAAGGCTGAGAAAAGTCCATCTCCCACCCCCCATCCTCATCACATTCTACAGGGGTTGTACTGAGAGCATCCTGAGCAGCTGCATCACTGCCTGGTTTGGAAATTGCACCATCTCAGATCGCACGACCCTGCAACGGATAGCGAGGTCAGCTGAGAAGATCATCGGGGTCTCTCTTCCCACCATTATGGACAATTACACTACACGCTGCATCCGCAAAGCAAACACCATTATGAAGGACCCCATGCAGCCCTCAAACAAATTCTTTTCCCTCTTGCCGTCTGGGAAAAGGCACCAAAGCATTGAGGCTCTCACAACCAGACTATGTAACAGTTTCTTCCCCCAAGCTATCAGACTCCTTAATACCCAGAGCCTGGACTGACACCAACTTACTGCCCTATTGTCTTGTTTATTATTTATCATAATGCCTGCACTGTTTTGTGCACTTTATGCAGTCCTGGATAAGTCTGTAGTCTAGTGTAGTTTTTTTCTGTGTTGTTTTTTACATTGTTCAGTCTAGTTTTTGTACTGTGTCATGTAACACCATGGTCCTGAAAAACGTTGTCTCGTTTTTACTATGTACTGCACCAGCAGTTATGGTCGAAATGACAATAAAAATGACTTGACTTGATATAGATGAGGGTAGTGCAGTGGATATGATCTACATGGATTTTAGTAAGGCATTTGACAAGGTTCCACATGGTAGGCTTATTCAGAAAGTCAGAAGGCATGAGATCCAGGAAAGTTTGGCCAGGTGGATTCAGAATTGGCTTGCCTGCAGAAAGCAGAGGGTCGTGGCGGAGGGAGTGCATTCAGATTGGAGGGTTGTGACTAGTGGTGTCCCACAAGGATCTGTTCTGGGACCCCTACTTTTTGTGATTTTTATTAACGACCTGGATGTGGGGGTAGAAGGGTGAGGTGGCAAGTTTGCAGATGACACAAAGGTTGGTGGTGTTGTGGATAGTGTAGAGGATTGTCAAAGATTGCAGAGAGACATTGATAGGATGCAGAAGTTTGCTGAGAAGTGGCAGATGGAATTCAACCCGGAGAAGTGTGAGGTGGTACACTTTGGAAGGACAAACTCCAAGGCAGAGTACAAAGGAAATGGCAGGATACTTGGTAGTGTGGAGGAGCAGAGGGATCTGGGGGAACATGTCCACAGATACCTGAAAGTTGCCTCACAGGTAGATAGGGTAGTTAAGAAAGCTTATGGGGTGTTAGCTTTCATAAGTCGAGGAATAGAGTTTAAGAGACGCGATGTAATGATGCAGCTCTATAAAACTCTGGTTAGGCCACACTTGGAGTACTGTGTCCAGTTCTGGTCGCCTCACTATAGGAAGGATGTGGAAGGATTGGAAAGGGTACAGAGGAGATTTACCAGGATGCTGCCTGGTTTAGAGAGTATGCATTATGATCGGAGATTAAGAGAGCTAGGGCTTTACTCTTTGGAGAGAAGGAGGATGAGAGGAGACATGATAGAGGTATACAAGATATTAAGGGAAATAGATAGAATGGACAGCCAGTGCTTCTTCCCCAGGGCACCACTGCTCAGTACAAGAGGACATGGCTTTAAGGTAAGGGTTGGAAGTTCAAAGGGGATATTAGAGGAAGGTTTTTCACTCAGAGTGGTTGGTGCATGGAATGCACTGCCTAAGTCTGTGGTGGAGGCAGATACACTAGTGAAATTTAATAGACTACTAGACAGGTATATGAAGGAATTTAAGGTGGGGGGGGGTATATGGTATGCAGGGTTTACGGGTCGGCACAACATTGTGGGCCGAAAGGCCTGTACTGTGCTGTACTATTCTATGTTCTCTGTCTATCCCCTGTTGCACTCACATCCATCATCATGAAGTGTTTCGAGAGGCTCGTGTGAGGCCCATCAAGACCCTGCTGCCCCCTTCACTGGATCTCCTGAAGTTCACGTACCGTCCCAACCACTCAACAGACGACGTCATTGCCATCACCCTCCACCTGGCCCTAACCCACCTGGACAAAAAAGACACATACGCTCGAACGCTGTTCATAGACTTCAGCTCAGCATTCAACACAATCATCCCTCAGAAACTGATTGGAAAGCTGAGCCTACTGGGCCTGAACACCTCCCTCTGCAACTGGATCCTAGACTTCCTGACTGGGAGACCTCAGTCAGTCCGGATCGGGAGCAGCATCTCCAACACCATCACACTGAGCACGGGGGCCCCCCAGGGCTGTGTGCTCAGTCCACTGCTGTTCACTCTGCTGACCCATGACTGTGCTGCAACACACAGCTTGAACCACATCATCAAGTTCACCGATGACACGACCGTGGTGGGTCTCATCAGCAAGAACGACGAGTCAGCATACAGAGAGGAGGTGTGGCAGCTAACACACTGGTGCAAAGCCAAGAACCTGTCTCTGAATGTGAACAAAACAAAAGAAATGGTTGTTGACTTCAGGAGGGCACAGAGCGACCACTCCCCGCTGAACATCGACGGCTCCTCGGTAGAGATTGTTAAGGGCATCAGATTTCTTGGTGTTCACCTGGCAGAGACTCTCATCTGGTCCCTCAACACCAGCTCCATAGCAAAGAAAGCCCAGTAGCGTCTCTACTTTCTGTGAAGGCTGAGGAAAGTCCATCTCCCACCCCCCATCCTCATCAGACTCTACAGGGTTTGTATTGAGAGTATCCTGAGCAGCTGCATCACTGCCTGGTTCAGAAATTGCACCATCTCAGATCGCAAGACCCTGCAGCAGATAGTGAGGTCAGCTGAGAAGATAATCGGGGACTTTCTTCCCGCCATTATGGACATTTACACCACACGCTGCATCTTCAAGGCAAACAGCATTATGAAGGACCCCATGCACCCCTCATACAAACTCTCCTCCCTCCTGCCATCCGGGAAAAGGCTCCGAAGCATTCGGGCTCTCACACCCAGACTATGTAACAGTTTCTTCCCCCAAGTTATCAGACTCCACAATACCCAGAGTCTGGACTGACACCAATTTACTGCCCTCTGCTGTGCCTATTGTCTTGTTTAGTACTTATTGTAATGCCTGCACTGTTTTGTGCACTTTATGCAGTCCTGGGTAGGTCTGTAGTTTGTTAGTTAGTTTTTTTTTCTGTCCTGATGAAGGGTCTCGACCCAAAACGTCGACAGCGCTTCTCCTATTGATGCTGCCTGGCTGACTGTGTTCCACCAGCATTTTGTGTGTGTTGTTTGAATTTCTAGCATCTGCAGATTTCCTCGTGTTTGTTTTTTTTTTCTGTGTTGTTTTCATGTAGTTCAGTGTAGTTTTTGTACTGTTTCATGTAGCAACATGGTCCTGAAAAATGTCTAATTTTTACTGTGTACTGTACCGGCAGTTATGGTCAAAATGACAATAAAAAGTGACTTGATCCATGGTAGAGACAAGGAGGCATACAGGATTAAGAAAGATCAGCTAGTTCAGTGGCATCACAACAGCTTCAATATCAGTCAGCCCAAAGAATTGGTTGAGAACTTCAGGAAGGGGATGTTGAGGGAACACACACCAGTACTCACTGAGGGATCAGAAGTGGAAAGGGTGAGCTGTTTTAAGTTCCTGGATACCATCATCTCTGAGGATCTATCATGGGTTAGGGTTAGGGTTATGGGTGCAACATATTGATGCAATTACCAAGAAAGCAGGACAGCGGCTATATTTCATGAAGAGTTCAAGGACACATGACATATCACCAAAGGCACTCAGAATTTTCACAGGTGTACAGTGTAGAGCATGCTAACTGGTTGCATACGCAAGGAAATCTGCAGATGCTGGAATGCGAGACCCGAAACGTCGACAGTGCTTCTCCTTATAGATGCTGCCTGGCCTGCTGTGTTCCACCAGCATTTTGTGTGTGTTAACTGGTTGCATCACCATTTGGCAGGGAGGGGTCACTGCACAGCTTCAGGAAAAAGCTGCAGAATGTTGCAAACACAGCCAGTTCTATCATGAATTAGGCCATTTGGCACATCATTTCTGCTCCATTTCATCATTTTTCTCTCAGCCACAATCTCCTGCCTTCTCCCTGGATCCCTTCATGCCCTGATCAATCAACAATTTATCAACCTCTACCTTAAATATACATAAAGACTTGGCCTCCACACCTGCATTTGTCAATGAATTCCGCTGATTCACCAATCCCTGGCTAATGAAATTCTTCCTCATCTCCATTCTAGAAGAACGCCCCTCTATTCTGAGGCTGTGTCCTCTGGTCTTAGACTCTCCCAACATAGGAAACATCCTCTCCATATCCACTCTATCAAGGCCTTTCACTATTTGATAGGTTTCAATAAGGTCACCCCTCATTCTTCTGAATTCTAGTGAATACAGGCCCAGAGCCATCGACACTCTTCATATGACAAGACATTCAATGCTGGAATCATTTTCATGAAACTCCTTTGAATTGTCTCCAATTTCAGCACATCCTAAGATGCCCAAAACTGCTCACAATACTCAGTGAGGCCTCACCAGCGCTTTATAAACTCTCAACATTACATCTTTGCTTTTATATTCTTGTCATGAGCACCAGTGTCTCTAGCACTGAGGACACCTTCAAAAGGCGATGCCTCAGAAAGTTGACAATCATCATTAAGGACCCCCATCACCCAGGACATGCCCTCTTCTCATCAGTACCATCAAGGCGGAGGTACAGAAGCCTGAAGACACATACTCAACCGTTTAGGAAAAGCTTTGTCCCACCACCATCAGATTTCTGAATGGTCATAAAACTACCTCACTATGTATTTTTCCCTTTTTTTGGCACCAGTTACTTAATTTTTAATACATATTTCTTATTATAATTTATAGTTTTTAAAATTATGGATTACAATGTACTGCTGCCACTAAAACATCAAATTTCACAACATATGGCTGGCACTAGGGCCGTGTGAAGTCAGGGACCTGAGATCTCACCTCAAGTGAAGTTCCAAGAATGATCAGCAGGTCAGCGAGTGGAAAGTCGATGAGATATTGATAGAACTTCCGTGGAAGCTGTTCCCCAAAAAACACGATGTCGGGTTTGATGACCCCAGAACAGGAGGAACAGTGAGGAACCTTTCCCTCCATTACGTCCCCCTGTGACAAGTCCAAGAGATGAGGGGCCAGTCTCCATCGCCTCTTTCACAACACTTCCCCTCCCTTCACCCTCTATCCTTCTCACCAGCCCCTCTCCACCTCCCATCCTGCTCCACACGCCAATGACCACCTCCAATCCTCTTCCCAAACCATCCCACTTTCACATCTCCTCCACACACCCATCCTCCACCCTTGACAGTCACGGCCGAGAAACCTCCTACTCCCATCCCTAACCATTTCCAAACCTCATCCCAATATCAAAACCTACTCCTCATGACACTTACAAGAGAAAATCTGCAGATGCTGGAAATCCAAACACACTCCCCATCTCCAAATCCTAGACCCTGACCTTCCCACCAAACCTCCTCCCCCTGACACACCCACCTCCAAATCTCCTCCCATCGCCCTTCCCATCTCAAAACCACCTCCTCATGACAAAAACTAGTCCTCATGACACACCCATCTCCCCTGAGTCTCCCACCAACACACCTCTTCCCCACACATCCTCCCCGTCTTCAAGCCTCCTCTGCCTGACTCTCCAAACTCCAAATCTCCTCCACTAACTCTCACCACTTCCAAAGCTCCTCCCCCTGACCATCCACCTCTCTAAACCTCCTCCTCTGATTCTCTCTATCTCCAAAACTCTTTCCATTGGCCCTCTACATCTCCACACCTCCCACAGACTCTCATCACATCCAAACCTCCTCCGCCTGAACCTGACCATCTGCAAACCTCCTCCCTTGACAATCCCTATCTCCAAATCTCCACATTTCTTCCCACTCACCTTCACCATCTCTAATCCAACTCCCACTGACTTTAGCCATCTGCATGCCTCTTCTCACTGACTTTCCCTATCTCCAAACTTCCTCCCATTAACATTCACCCTCCAAATCTCCTCCCCCCACCCTCCCCATCTTCACAACTCCTTCTCCTAACCCTCCCCATCTCCAAACACCTCTCATTGACCCTCATCATCACACTCAACTGACCATCCCAATCTCCAAAGCACCCGTGGCCCTCACCTTCCAAACCCCCTTCTGCAGACCAGCACCATTTCCAAATCTCCTCCCACTGACCCTCACATCTCCAGACCTCCTCCCCATGACTTTCACCAAAATACCACTCTCTGACCATCACCATCTCCAAACTTCCTTCCTGACCCTCACCACCTCTAGTTTTCCTCACCTCTGAGCCTCCTTATCTCCAGACCCCTTCCCTTCACTCTCCCATCTTTAAACCTCCTCCCCAACACCCTCCAACTTCAAACCTCTTCCCCTGACCTTACCCATCTCCGAACTTCCTCCACTTCATCCATTGAACCCCCCCATCTCCAAACCTACTTCCCTTGAGCCTCTCAATTTCCAACCCTCCTCCCTTAACCTTACCCATCTCCTAACTCCCTGCACCTGACCCTCTCCAACTCTAAAGCTCCTCCCAATGACCCTCTCCATCCTCATCTCCAACCTTCTCCCATTGACCTTTAATATTTCCAAACCTCCTTCCATTGACCTCACTACCTCCATACCTCCTCCCACAGACCCTTACCCTCCAACCCACCTCCCACTGACCCGCACTATCTTCAAACCTCTTCCCTTCACCCTGCCACCTCCAAACCCCCTCCCTCTGACCCTCCCAGCTCTAATCCTCCTCCTTGACCCTCAACAACTCCAAATTCACTCCCACTGATCTTCACCATCTTCAAACCTCCTCCCTGACTATCACCATCGCCAAGCCTCTTATCTGACCCTCCCTATCTCCAGAACAGCTCCCCTTGACCCTCCCATCTTCAAACCGCCCAACCCTCTTCAACTCCAAACCTCTGCCTTTGAGCCTCACCATATCCAAATCTCCTTCCTTGACCCTCTCCATCTCCAAAACTCCTCCCATTAACCATCTCCCTCAAAACCCCCTCCACATGTCCTCCCCATCATCAAAACTCCTTCCTCTAACCCTCCCCATCTCCAAGCCTGCACCCTTTGATCCATACCATCTCCAAATCTCCTATTCCTTTGACTATCCTAACTCTAAATCTCCTCCATTGATCTGCTCACCTCCTCAACCCTCTCCTTCAAACCACTTCCCTTGACTCTTCCCATCTCCAAACAACCTTCCCTGATCCCTCCATCTCCAAATCTCCTACTCCTTTGTCCCTCCTACCTCTAAACCACCTCCATTTACTCTCTCACTTCCAACTCCCCCTTTCCATTCCATGTGCCCTGACCCTCTCTATCTCCAAACCTCCACGCTAACCCACACCATCTCCAAACCTCCTGCCCCTGACCATCCCTATCTCCAAACCTCCACCCTTGACCCTCCCCATCTCCAAACCTCCTTTGAACCTCTCTATCTCCAAAACTCTTTCCCCTAACCCTCTCCATCTGCTACCCTGACCTTCACCAACTCCAAACCATGGCCTCTGACCCAACCCATCTCTAAACCTCCTGCTGCTGACACTCCCAACTCCAAACCTCCTCCCACAGCCCTCATCATCTCCAAACCTCCTCTCTTGAATCTCCCTATCTCCAAAGCTCCTCCCATTGACCCTCTACATCTCCAACCTCCTTCCACTGACCCCCACCCACATTTAAACCTCCTCTCACTGACCCTTGCCCTACAAACCTCCGCCACTGACCTACATCATCTCCAAATCTCCTCCTTTAAACCTCTCCATATACAAAGCTCTTTCTCCTGACCCTATCAATCTCCAAACCTCCTCCCCTTGACCCTCCCGGCTCAAATCCTCCTTCCAGACCCTCCCCATCCAAATCTCCTCTCCTTGACTCTCAACATCGCCAAACCTCCTTACGACTTTCCTAACCTTCTCCCACTGTGCCTCTCCATCTCCAAAGCTCCCCCCATTAAACCTCTCTCTCAAAACCTCCACCACACCTCCTCACCTCAAAACCTCCTGCCCCTGACCCTCTCCATATCCAAACATCTTCCTACTGATCTTTACTTTCCAAACCTTCACGCCTAAACATTTCCCATCTTCAAACCTCCTCCCCTCACCCTGCCACCTCCAAACCTCCACCCTTGACCATACCCATCTCCAAACCTCCTCCCGACCCTCAGAATCTCCAAACAACCTTTGACCTTCATAATCTCCAAACCATTTCCATTTCCAAATCTCCTCCCCTGACCTCACCATCTTAAAACTCCTCCCTTGACCCTAACCATCTCTAAACCTCCTCTGATTGTCCTTCAGTATCTCCAAACCTCCTCCCACTGACCCTCTCCATCTTGAAACCTCCTTCCACTAACCCTTTCCATCTCCAAAACTCCTTCCACTGACCCTCAACATCTCCAAACCTCCTCCCATTGACCCTCACTATCTCCAAACATCCTCCCACTGACCCTCAACATCTCCAAAACACCTCCCCTGACCCTCTCCATTTCCAAAACTCCCACTCTGACCCTACCCTCTCCAAACCTCCTCCCATTGACCCCCACCATTTCTAAACCTCCTACTGACTTTGCCAACTCCAAATCTCGCAGTGACCAACTCCATCTCCAAACCTCCTTTCAGTAACATTAGCCATCTCAAAAACTCTTCCTATTGGCCACATCATCTCCAATCCTCTTTCCACTGACCCACGCCATCTTCAAACCTCTTCCCTTTCACCCACCCACCCCGTCTCCAAACCTCCTCCCAACCCTCAAAATCTCCAAATCTCCTCCTACTGATGCTCCCCTCACCCACTCTGTTTTCAAACCTCCTCGGACATCCACTTCTCCTCCCAATGCCTCTGTCCATCTCCAAAGCTTCTCCCATTAAAGCTCACCC
Source organism: Hemitrygon akajei (assembly GCF_048418815.1). Lineage (NCBI taxonomy): Eukaryota > Metazoa > Chordata > Chondrichthyes > Myliobatiformes > Dasyatidae > Hemitrygon > Hemitrygon akajei. Next base: position 187,633,094 of record NC_133129.1, read on the forward strand.
TCCAATCATCCTCCCCATCTTCAAATCTCCTGCCCCTAACCCTCCCCATCTCCAAACCTCCTCTCATTGACATTAGCCATCTCTGAAACTCCTCCCATTAGCCCTCACCATCTCCAAGCATCCTCCTACTGAACCACACCATCTCCAAACCTTCTACCCCAGACCCTCACCATTTCCAAACCTCCTTCCACTGATCTTACCTTTTCCAAACCCTTTCCCACTGACCCACACCACCTCCAAGCCATCTCCCATTGATCCTCACCATTTTCAAACCTCTTCCCCTTCACCCATCCCATCTCCAAACCTTCTCTCCCTGACCCTCCCTATCTCCAGACCTTCTCCCCTTGACACTCCCTTCTGCAATCCTCTTCCCCAACCCTCTCCAGTTTCAAACCTCCCTCCTGACCCAACCAATCTACAGACCTCCTCCCCTGACCTCTCTATCTCCAAATCTTCTCCCCTTGACCTACTCTATCTCAAAACCTCTATCCATGTCCAAATATCTGCTCCCTCCTCAAGCGCCCTCAGCACCCTTAGCCATTCCTCACCTTCACACCACCCTCTCAGATTTCCCCTCCCCACCACATCCCAATACCCTACCTGGAGCTGCTCCCAGGTGAAACTCCCTCGGCAGATGGTACAGGTTGCCGTGGAAAATGTCCCGTGAGCTTCCACAAGCTTCTCTGGTGGAATCCCAGCCCCTGAAAAACAGAACCAGCTGCAGTCAGTGAGTGGACAATGGAACCCAGTCAGGTTAGAGCGTAGACACTGGACCCCACAGCCCATTCAGTGAGTAGACAACAAACTGCATGGACAGGTCAGTGTATGGACAATGACCCAGTCAATGGACAACAGATCCCATAGCACAATTAGCGACTGAACAATGGCTCATTCAGTGAGTGGACATCTGGTCAGTAAGTGGAGCACAGATGCCACTGATTCTACAAATCAGTAGAAAGAAGTGACATCTATGTCCTATGTAAGATACTGCAGGACTGGAAAATGTTGAATCCTTGTGGCTGAGTAACAAACTGCAAGGATACAATGATAAATTGGGGAAAATCAAGTCAGTAATGAATCTAAAGGGAGTGACTTTATTGCATGCCTACTTTTTAGAGCAGTTTGTCATGGAGCTGAGGAGAGGAAAATACGATTAGTCATGATTGAATGGTAAAGCAGACTCAATGGGCCAAATAATAGCCTAATTCTGCTCTATGTCTTAAGGTCTTATGGCCTTCATAAATCAGTGTATTCAATACAGGAGATGGGATGTTCAGTGGAAGTTATGGTTGTATTAGACGTTGGTGCGGTCTAATTTGGGGTACTGTGTACGGTTTCTCCCCACCCTCCCTCTGCTCTCTCTACCCTCTGTAAAGTTCCCCCTCTCACGCACAGGTCTACCGGAACTGCTCACTGTGTATGGCTTTGTGTGTGCAGGAAAGGGCAGGGTGGGATTGGAACATGTATTCCCTCCGGTTCTCTACCTGTGGACACTGTCTACCCTGCTGGAAGTTTGCTGCCGCCGCCCACAGCTAACACTCACTCCGTTCGAGGCCGTCGATGTTCTGTGTGTACATTCGCAGCAACAGTCCCTTCTGGTGCAGCAGCCTGACGAAGTAGTGGGTGTAGTTGGGTTTACAGTGCCCAGGGTACAGCTGCCTTGCCACAGCAAAGAATGGTTCTGGATTGTGGGCAAAGTAACCAATGTCAAAGATGGCCTCGGGATAGGGCACGTCGTACTGTTGTAAATTATCATATAGCCCACTGCCCGGTGACCTGAAACAACAGATAGTCCACAGGTCAGTAGTTCCCCTTTGACAAATCGCAGGGTTCATCGACTCTCCCCATCACTCCAATATCACATTAACAGAGAGAGAAACTGGTGGGAAACCAGTTATTTGCGCCATTCTTGCTGAGATGGGAAGAAGCAAAGGAGGAAGAGCAGAAACTGGACTCTGTGTAAGGATGCCCCTAGAAGAGAGAAGATAGACTCGACCCAGACTCTGTGGTAGAGCCACAACCTCATAGACCCAGAGAGCCGAGCTCCATGCCAAACCCCAGGTGCCTGGATGTAGCATTTGTCCCAGCACATAGGACGGAGACTCTGGACCTTGTTGAGCAGTGCCACAGCAACAGTCAATGACAGCAAAACTAAAGAGCTGATTCTCAACTAGACGAGGAAGAAGCCAGAGGTCCATGAGCCAGTCTTCATCAGGGCATTGTAGTTAGAGAGGGTCAACCTTTCCACCACAAATGCCTTGGCATTAACGTATCAGAGGATCTGTCCAGGGACCAGCACATAAGTGCCATCACAAAGGAGACATGACCCTACCCCTGCTTTCTTAGAAGTTTGTGCAGATTCAGTTTGTTACCAAAAACTTTGACAAACTTCAATAGATAAACAATGGAAGATATCCTGACAGTGGGCACCATTGCCTAAAAAGTGTACACCAATGCATCACGGCCTGGTTTGGGAATACGAATGCATCACGGCCTGGTTTGGGAGCACGAATACATCACGGCCTGGTTTGGGAACACGAATGCATCACGGCCTGGTTTGGGAACACGAATACATCACGGCCTGGTTTGGGAACACGAATACATCACGGCCTGGTTTGGGAACATGAATGCAACGCGTGGTTTGGGAGCACGAATGCATCACGGCCTGGTTTGGGAGCACAAATGCATCACGGCCTGGTTTGGGAGCACGAATGCATCGCGGCCTGGTTTGGGAGCACGAATGCATCACGGCCTGTTTTGGGAACACCAATGTACCACGGCCTGGTTTGGGAACACCACTGCCTGTTAATGGAAAAAACTACAAAAAGTAGTGAATATGCTCAGTCCAGCACAGATGAAGTCCTCTCTATCAGTGAGCACATTAACACAGAGTTCTGTTGCAGGAAAGCAGCCTCCAGCTTCAAAACAACACACACTCAAAATAATGGAGGAACTCAGCTGGTCAGGCAGCATCTATGGAAATGAATAAACAGTTAACACTTCAGGCCAACACCCTTCTTCATGACTCAAGAAAGACATCTGCCATTCAGGACATTGGGCAGGAGGGATAGAATCCTTATATACCACAGCACCAGGTTCAGGAACAGTTACCCTTCAACCATCAGACTCCTGAACCGGTGTGGATAACTTCATTTGCCAAAACTCTGAACTGATTCCACAATCTACAGACTCACTTTCAAGGACTCTACAACTCATGTTCTCGGTATTATTTATTTATTTCAAGTTTGTTTTCTTTTACACATTGGCTGTCTGTCTTTGTCTGTTTATGTATATTTTTTGCAACTCCGATTATCGTCCTTTATTTTTCTGAAAATGCCTGCAAGAAAAGGTATCTCAAAGTGGTATATGGGAACATTTATACACTTTTGACAATAAATTTATTTTTAATTTTGAACTCGGGGTTATTAGTTCAAATGCCATTTATGGATTCACTGATGACACAACTGTTGAATGGATCACATGCATTGATAAGTCAGTGTATAGGAGCGAGATAGGACAGGCTGAGTGATGCCACAAGAACAATCTCACTCAATCTAAATGGTATTGAGTTGTTGTTGATAGCATTGAAGGTTGTCATAGGTTACATCAGGAATTTGATGAAATTAGAGGGGGGATCTCATTGAAACCTTTTGAATGTTACTCCTATCTTTAAGAAAGGAGGAAGGCAGCAGAAAGGAAATTATAAACCAATTAGCCTGACCTCAGTGGTTGGGAAGATGTTACAGTAAATTGTTCAGGATGAGGTGATGGAGTACTTGGTGATACATGACAAGACAGGACAAAGTCAGCATGATTTCCTTGAGGGAAAATCTGGCCTGATGACCCAGATAAAGGGGACGCAGTGAATGTTGGATATTTGGACTTTCAGAAGGCCTTTGACGGGTGTCACACATGCTTACCAAGTTAAGTGTTACAGGAAAGTTACTGGCATGGTTAGAGCATTGGCTGATTGGTGGAGGCAGCAAGTGGGAATAAAAGGATCTTTTTCTGGTTGGCTGCTGGGAACTAGTGGTGTTCCACAGTGGTCAGTGTTGGGACTGATTCTTTTT